>NW_022604538.1:0-5926 GCF_008692095.1 Etheostoma spectabile | reverse complement strand
TTTACATAAAGGAATGTTATTATATTATGTTATATTAATATTTACTAATGTCACAAACACAGCAATACTAGATGCTAACTAGCTAACTGGTACAAAGGCTACTTGTGTTCAAATGATTGGGTCAATTATTTCTAAAATGTTTGCAGAATACTACTTTTCATATTTTTTATAATGTGGATTTAAGGACTTTATGTGTACATAGAACGTAGTTACTTTGGTAACTCCAGATTCTATTAGTATAGCGTAGCCCTCTAAGGGCTACGCTATTGGGTTTATCCCTTCGCGCATCCATGCGCAGTGTGGTGAAGAATTTCTTCCCGCCCTAGCCGTCCAGCTCGGGGGCCTCAACTACGGTCCGCATTTATTCTGCATATATACAGAGCGGACCCTTGTTTCGACTCCCAAAACATCAGCTTTTTCTTCAACTAATGTTCTAGGAGCAGGTGGCCCGGACCTTAGAGGGCTACGCCTATACTAATAGAATCTGGAGTTACCAAAGTAACTCACGTTCTATTTCGTATAGGCTTTCGCCCTCTAAGGGCCTACGCTATTGGGTTAGGGCGAAGCTGATGTAGGCAATGCCCACCTGCGGCACAAGGTCCACAAGCGGCGAACATACACCACAGTGCCCGCAACAAATGTACAGAGGTAGTCAGAGTCATTCTTTCTGACAAAGCCTGCCCTGCCAATGCGTGGCCGGAAAAAAGGTTCAGTGTGGCCCGCAATATGATGCAGTAGCTACAATGATTAATGGGGTTTAAGCGTGATTGATCCTGTCGCGCATGCCAACGGAGAGACATGATTACCTCCGTGCGTGCAACATGATTATGACAATGTATGAGATAAAACTGTGTCTCACAAGAAATTACCCCAGGTACAGGAAGAGTGAGACAGCAGAGCAGGGTCATTCAGCACTAGGTGTGAAGGAGATTGCAAACAATCAAGGCATCAGCCCTTTTTTTTTTTTTTTTTTGCACATTTCAGCGCGGCATTACGCGTCACTGACTGTGGACAAAAACCGCATGAGACATGGAAGATTCAGAATATCTCGCAGATAAAAGCGGATGAAGGGGCACGGGGAAGCCCAGGAGCGCTGCCGCGCAAATGTCGGCTACTGCCATGCCTTTAAATAGAGCCGCAGACGCCGACAGAGCCCTCGTAGAGTGACCCCGAATGTCTTGGGGGGGCTCTTTCCCTTCGAGCTATAAGCCTGGTAATAGCCTCGCACAGCCAGTGAGACAGACGCTGTTTTGAGAGAGGGCTGATCCTTGGGAGTGTTCTCTATAATGCACAAAAAGCTGCTGAGTTTTCTGATATTTGCCGTGCGTAAAATGTATTGTGACAGAGCGCGCACCGGACACAACGGTGGGAAGCCTCCTCCGCCACCGTTAGCGTGAGGTGGGGGGAAAAAAAAACCCCTGAGGGAAAACACCCTTTGACGAAAGAACTAGTTAAAGTCTTGGTGTGACAAGGAGGGATTGGCTGTAAGGTGGCTGCGCTCCCGTCCCCTCTAATGGAGAGGCAGGACGGAGAAACTGACAGTGCACATAAATCACTCACTCTTTTGGCCGACGTTAGGGCAAGGAGAAGTGCTGTCTTAAGCGACAGCATTCTGAGCGAAGCCTGTGTCAAGGGCCTCAAAGGGGGGCTTCCCCCAGAGCCGCAGCACCAGAGCTAGGTCCCATTGGGGGCGAGGGGGCGAAACAGCCGGTTTTTGACGCCCTAACCCCCTTCAGGAAACGTTTCACCAGGGGATGCGCAAAAACTGTCCTCTCACCGAAACCTTCGTGACAGGATGAGAATGGCTGCTGCGTATGCTTTGACTGTAGATGAGCCAAATCATTATCCACCAGAGTTTGTAGGTACGTCAGCACGAGAGGTAGGGGGACACGATGTGGGGTCTGCGTCCCTCTCTGTGCACACAGCGCTGGAAGGCAGACCAGCGCCCTGCGTAGCTGCTATGGTAGAGGGGGGCTCTGGAGCCCTGGATAGTGCGTACCACGGCGGGGGGCAAGCCTACTCTGTAAGCGCTCCCGCTCAGCAACCAGCCCCACAGTCTCTGATTTATCACTGGGGGATGACAGATCGCACCGTTCAGCTGCGATAGTGGCGTCTCTCCCGCCACGGAATCTGCCAGGGGGGAGCCACCAGCAGCTGAACGAGGGTTGGGAACCAGGACGCGCTCGTGCGCTCCGGTGCCACCAGAACAATTAACAGATCTCTCTCTGGACGCGCTCCAGGAGGCGAGGGATCAGGGGGACCGGGGGAAAAGCATATAGGAGGGTTTGGGCCAGGGTTTGTGGAGAAGGCGTCTACGCCGAGGTGGAGGCGTTGTCCGCGCGGGTCAAGGAGAACCACAGTGTGCACTGTGTGTCTCTCGTGAAGCGAACAGATCCACCTCCGCTTCCCCGAACCTGCTCCATAACGTTTGAACGATAGTGGGATTCAATCTCACTCGTTGTGAGGAGGGCCCCCTCGACATCAAGTCGGCTGCCCGGTTCAAAATCCCGGGGATATATACTGCTTTGAGAGACAGCAGGTGGCTGTGCGCCCACAGCAGGAGGCGTCTGGCTATTTCTAACAGCCGGGTGAGCGTATGCCGCCCTGGCGGTTTATGAATGCCGCCGCCGTGATGTTGTCCGTCCGTACTACAACATGCCTCCCGTCACCACTGTGTAAAGTGTTTCAACACCTTCAGCACCGTGGACAGCTCCAGGCAGTTTATGTGAGGGAGAGGGGGAGGAGGCCAGGCCCCTCCACCACCTGTGACTCGCACATTCCCCCCCAGCCAGTGGGGGACGCGTCTGGGTACACCGTCACATATGACGTCACTCTGCCCAGGGGAACCCCGGAAGACAGGGTTTGGGGACTCCCCCAGTATGCCAGGTCTGATTGGGGGAATGAGGGATGGACAGCATTCGCCATTTGTGGCGATGGGATCGAGCCGCTGGCGGTGAAACCACCTCTGGACTTTCCTCATGTGGAGGAGACCCAGGGGGACCCACCGTGTGTGCCGCGGACATCATGCCCAAGAGCCGCATAACTGACAGCGCTGACACTGTCGCGCGCGGCCTGAAGCGGGACAAAGAGAGTCAGGGCTTCCTGCCTCGGTGCTGACAGCCTGGCTCTCATTGCTGATCGAGCTCATGTCTACGCCCAGATAAACTATCGATTGTGCGGGGACGAGGGCGGCGCTTCTTTCAATTTATGGCAAAACCCAGCGTTTGTAGGTGCTGCAGAACCTCCATAGTGTGCAGCGCCGCCCGCTCCCGAGAGGGGCTAGAATGAGCAGATCGTCCAAGTAAAAGAGGACTCTGATGCCCTCTCCCGTAGAGGCTGGAGCGCCGTTTCCATGCATTTGGAAAAGGTGCGGGGGCTAGTGAGTATCCGAACGGCAGCCGTTTGAACTGGAAACGGGCCCTTGGAAGGAGAAGCGCAGGAATTTCCTGTGCCTGGGAATGATTTGATGTGAAAGTAAGCGTCTTTCAGATCACGGATGTAAACCATTCGTTGGGGCGCACACATTCCAACACGTGCCTGATGGTGAGCATGTGGAAGGGGCGCCCCATGACATACCGGTTGAATTTCGACAGGTCGAGGATGGGACGCAGTCCTCCTGACTTCTTCGGGGTGAGAAAATAGCGAGAGTAAAAACCCTCGTTTTCCTCCCCTGGAGGGACGCGGGGAAATAGCTCCGCTCGCCAGCACAACCTTCTAGCTCTGACGTCATTGCGTCTGACTCTGCCTGGGGATGAAACCGTCGTCTCAACACACCCGCGAAACGGGGGGCGGGGGGGGAGGCGAACTGGAGTGTGTAACCCCGTGTTATCAGCTTTGACATCCACGAGTCCATGTGTGTCAAGCCAATCCATGCGCGCGCTGCACTCTGACAGTGGGCGAGCACATGTCTGAGTGTGTTGTTCACGACATGGCAAGCAAGGCGGGAGCAGAGCCATCCCGCCGATGGGCGAGACGAGTGATCGCGTCGCCCAGCCCATGGTAGGGCTTCGAAAGGCGAAAGGCAAGTGGCGGTCGCCGCCTGTGTGGGCGGGGAGCGGTCACTGGGTTCCCCCCGACCCCGCCCCGCCGGCATCGCCGTGGGGAGGTGGTGTGGACAAGCGTCGTCGGTCCCCGTGGGAGGACGCTCATTTCCGCTGCCTGCGCAGCGGGACGCAGTGGCGCCCGCTCGCGGCGACGGCCTGGTGTGTGCTTGTGTGGGGAAAAACTGTCATAACAGTGCCCTGTTTAGAGCAAACAGGGACTGTTCGGCTGAGTGCAGTTGACGGCCGTGTGCATCGTCTGTCGCTGCGGAGGGGGACGGGTGGGGGGCCCCGACGCCGAAGCTTGGGAAGACGCAGCCGCAGCCGATGCTGCGGGGGCGCTTCCGCTTGTGACGGTTTCATGGCGGACGGTGGTGCTGGTGAGGAGGAGCCTTCCACGAGCCGAGCCTCCGAAGCCGCTCGGCGTCCTCCGCCGCTTGATGGAGATGAGACGTGGCAGTCTGTAGGCGCGGCACCCAAATAGTCCATCGGGGGCTATGGAACGTACGAAGCTCGTGTCTAATGTCCGCTGGCAGCTGAGACATGTGGAGCAGATGTTTCGCTGGGCCACAGTCTGCCAAGCCATCACCCTGGACACGCCACCGTGGACGCCGTGGTCGGGTAAGGATGGCGGTCATAGCCTTACCAATCTCCGTGGCAAAGCTCCGAGGGAGGCGGGGAGTAGTGGCCATCGCGGAGGCGGCGGAGGCCAGTAAGGCGATGTTGTTTTGTGCCGCCAAGCCCTGGGCGGCACATTGGTGGCCCCGGTCAGTGACTTGAGCGCACACTTGAATCCTGGGGCGAGGGAGAGGGAGCGTGGGCTTCGGTGGCGAAGAAAGTAGCTTCGGAAGCAAAAATGGACGCCAGGCTCCCCTCCAGGGGAGGGACTGAAGGAAAACCTGCGTCCCGTATCGCCCTGAACCCGAGTAACGGGCATAGCGAGAGACGGGAGCCTTCAGTTCCCGGACGTGGGAGAAAGCCTCCTCCACAAATGGCCGAACGCTCCGCGAAGCGCGGCCAGAGTGGGGCCCGTGAAGAGGGCGGCTCCTGGGCATAAACATCACCGCCCAAAAGGCCGCGAGCGGGGGCTGGCAGCTCCGCCGGGAGCGCTATGCCTCTAAGCTCCGCCGCCCTCTTATGATCTCCGGCAGGTCGGCGAAGAGAGCCTTAGCGGTGGAGGCTGGAGCAGGGTGGGGGCAAAGGGGAAGCCGCTCGGGCGGGGGCCCCAGGCCGTTCGCGGAGAACGGAGAGAGCTCCAGCGGGAAAGCATCAATCGCCGTCTCGAGGCCCAATCCCCCCAAAGGGGAGGAGGGGGACCCTCCAGAGGGGAGGAGGGAAACCGGTGATGGAGGCGCTGTCAGAGAGAGAGCGGAGTCAGCGGACTCATGCTCGTCGAAAACGCCGTCCGCCAGCGGCTCCAAGGTGCCGCCGGATTCCTGTCTGTCTGCCCAGCTGCCGTCTCCGTCCCCGCAGCCTGGCAAACCAGAAAAGCTTCCGCCCGTCGAGTTAGCTCTTTAGACGACAGGCGGGGCAAAACTGGAGGAGGCGTGGCGGGTGAGAGCCGGCCGGCCTCGTGAACGGCACCCAGCAGGCCTCGCAACGGGGGTGGAGGTCCGGCGGAAGGATGTAGCCGGTCCGGCAGGAGGGGCAGACACGGGCCACGGCGGAAGGTCTTGAGCTTGACTTCATACTGCGAAGTTGAAGAAAAGTGGGAGTCGAACAACGGGTCGCTCTGTATATATGCAGTAAATGCGGACGTAGTTGAGGCCCGAGCTGGACGCTAGGGCGGAAAAGAAAATCTTCACGACTGCGCATGCGCGAAGGGATAAACCCAATAGCGTAGCCCTTAGAGGGCGAAGCCTATACGAAATAGAACAAATTTACCA
>NW_022604537.1:0-15344 GCF_008692095.1 Etheostoma spectabile | reverse complement strand
CACACAGGCCACAGTGGGAGTGAAGGTCTGCACTAGTCTGAGTCTCAATCCAGTCTGCAATATATACTGCAGGGTTACCACTGAAAAAAAAATCTAACACACTGGACTAGAATATCCAGTTTGAAGTGGAGGGTGACTCGATGCAGGGATTGGGACTCAGAATAACCTTGTTCACGTTAAGGTGGAGCAAAATCCTTTCAGCAGCAGCATTGGCATGCTGCAGGTACATTGGCTTTGGATCTAGACTACCACTAGTGAATAATCCACGGTCCTTTGTGGTGTGTCTAAAGCTCACTTCTTTCCCCTCAGCCAGTTATTTGAGCAATAATTTTAAAAAATCTGTTGAATACAGTATGTATGAGGAAGGAGTGGTGCATCCCTGCGTTCAATGGGCTTTTCACTAAGAACATCACTGGGCAGTAAGCCATGCAGTGACAGGTGTCTTGTGAATCATTTTTAAAGATTTAGCAACACAGTTCCAACTCAGAGGTAAAATTGTCCTCATGTTGTACAGCTTAGCACTGGACAACATTTAAAACATTCAGCCTTACAAATAATTGTCGGAAAAAAATGCACCATTAAGTCACGCACCTAATATTATTTTTTACACTCCCATGACAACAGATTCCCTGCTAGTTTTTATCCAGTAAATTTGATTGATCAAATCAAATTTATTTGCGTTACTAATATGACTTAGGTAATTTTTGGTTTAAATTTCACTACATAAAACTGACAAATATGATACATGGAATAAGACTTTATTTCCCTCTCAGCAGTGCAGCCCTGCATTTCTTGTCCTAGTCAACAGCATGTATAGCAAACAACATTTTATGTGCTTCTACTAGTTATTTGACAGAAAATCATAGCTTGTTAAATGTTTGCAAGGCTGTGTTGTTTCTATTAGAATCACAGTTGTAATCTTGGTAAATTATTTTACTGTCTAAAAACAGATGGCCAGATGCAAATTACACTATGGAGAGTCTGCCTCAAAAATCACAAAAATTTAAAACCATAAACACAACAGATTAACAGATTTGCCTTCTGTGGGAGAGAAATTCAGTACTTACTAGATTCAGGGTCTGAGTTGCCATCTCCCTCAGTACGGCTGTTTGGTGATGTTTGCTCATAGTACTCCTCATGGGGGACTGAGGGAAGAGGCTGGGTGGTGCTGGCCGTGCTGCTAGGCTCCGGGTCTCCCAGCCCGCTGTCACTGCAGCTCTCCTGGGAACCGTCAGGAAGATGGAACGTCACGCGGCGCTGAGTCTGGAACACACCAACAAATAAGAAATGTTAGAAACTCCTCTGTCCTGTTCAAAATGCACCAAAAAGTGTGAAAAAAGAAATAAATAGACAATTAAAAATAGGAAGTACAGCAGTGTAGTGTATGAGAGAATGGAAAAAGTCTGAGAGCCAGTGTCGTTGTCGGTCACACCTAAAGACTAAAATTAAATCTGGTACCAGTAAGATAAATCATTTACAATTATTAAGTAACATGTCTTCAATGGCACTAAAAATGTGTAGGTACTCTGACACTAAAGACAGTTTTTACTCTAGAATGAAGGGTAACACTTTACAATAAGCTACACAAAAATGTAGGTAGTCACTGAGGATTAATGAGGAGAATAAAGAATGAATGAGTAACGAATTGTTAGTCAAGGATTAGTTACTGTAATTAAAGCACTAATGATTAGTTACTGGTAAACAGAATGTTAGCTACTGTTAAATGAATGAGAGACAAATGCTCATCCAATGAAAACTGTTCACAGTGAGGTACAGTATGTCCAGAGGACAAGGACACTGCTTCTGTCGCTGAATAAAAATAAAAATAAAGTGTGTGTGTTTGTGTAAATCTATGGTGCTCTGTGCACCACAGAATCCAAAATTCCTTTCCCCTTCATTGTATTGAGGTAAGGACAGAATCTCATCATTTCAAAACCTGGGCACATAAAACCATAACTGTCGTCAGCCTATATCACAAGGAAAAACTTTTTTTTTCTTTATGTGGGTGTATTGACAATGTCCTCATCAATTCAAAGTTTGACCTTTGACCTCAGTTATTCCTAAGATGTCTTTTGTGTTTTCTTATCAAAACACGGATATATTTATTGGCCACCAGAAATAAATATTTAAAAACATTCATCATATGTTTCAAGGGATGCACGTACCTTGGAACAAAGAAAGACTCCTTTATTGGTATTCTCTCTGTCTTGGCACACCACCACTCACAACGATTATTAATATCATCATGAGGGGTGACAACAATGCTTTTTGTGGGGGAATGAGTACTGTGAGATGGTATTTACAAGGAAAATCCTTTCCTAATTGCATCAAGTGTTGTTGCTACATGCTCAGCACTGCATCCATCATCTTTACCTTTTACTTGGAAAATATACCAGAGAGAGTATTTGAAACAGTGACCTCATACCCAAAAATGATTTCTGAGAAATTCTGGCGAATTACTTTTCGAATAGCCTAATAAACCGACAAAAAAGATTTATAATTGAGACTTCCCGTCCTGATAATAGATGGGATGTTTATTAACAGGTTAAACTATGTCCTAGTTTTCTCTCTCACCCAGTTTAGAACCAAAAGAAGTGGAAATGTGTGTGGAGGCAGAGACTTTGATTTGTAAAGTCTTGGGAATCACAAGAGTGTGGGCATTTTCTTCTGAAAGGTGCAGGCCTCTTTGATTTCTCTGGTGGTTTACAGAAGTTCATTTGTGACCCTTATTTGGAGCTAAAAAAAGGAAAACACATCCTGTGTGAGCATGATGTCTGCTAACATGCTAGTGATTCCTCCAGAAAATCCACCACTCTATTGCAGTCATTCACAGTGGGTAATCTGTAAATACCATTAACTTCCTAGTACCACCACCAGTTTTCTTTACCTTTTCCTCAGAGTTTGAGAAAAAAAAGAATGAGGAGTAAGGACATTTGACTTAAAGTAATTGTCACAGTGATATATTGTAGTTTAAATTCATGTTTTCAAATGACTTTCTAAGAAGCATTATTCTGCATCACACATGTATAGGAGCATAAAACACATGAAATATAATTACACCCTCATCTTCAGTTAATGTGGAGAATTTTTATTTGTCCCATTATTCAAACTAATAAGAGATTTGTTTTATAACAGCAAATACAACTGGAGTACAAATTACTATCTTGATTTTCTTCATTGCTGTAGCAACAAGCATATGCGAGTCTTGAATTAAAAACATCATTAACACATGCTCCTTTAAGCTCAGGAGCAGGTGATGTCTCTATCGCAACATATTTTTCCTCAGCCACTATAGTGTCTAGATAAAGCACATATTGTCTTTGATAAGACTAAATAAGGCTTGGAAGATAGGAGAAGGAGAGTAAAATAAAGCCTGGCACTAATGAAGGACACAATGCCAAAAACCAAGTGCACAAAAAGCTTAATTTAAAACTATCAGAGAGGGTTGACTAACCTAAATCCACACAATTAGCACCCTAAAAGCACAACTGAGTGATTTTCAGTTCTGGGATGTTGAAACAGCTAGCCTAACATTCTATTGTCTTGATTTACTTTCCACTAGATTTGTCTTGATCTGAGGCCACAAATTACTGTGTACATGTGTTTGTATGGGGTATGCTTGTGAGTAAAAGAAGACAGAAATGAGAGAAAAAAGTGGGAAAAGAGCATGCAGTCAAAAAAACAAATAGAAAAAACAAACAATTTGTGTGAGATAACAATTGAAAAACTAAAAGCTTTTTTTGCTATTGTTTGTGTCAGGAAAATAAGAAAGAAAATAGTTTTGTCCTCCCATGCACCATGCTAATTTGTGAACCACATACAAATATATAATGCTCGACTCCTTGAAATTAATCTTTGTTTTTACAGCATGTGTTGTGACATCTTCTGCTGCCAAATGTAGTGTGTACTTCTAAGGTTCTGTGTAGAATTTCATGTTTTCTTCTCTTTGTGTGGTTTCATTATTTTTTAGACAGATAGAAGACGAATATCTTGTGGCAAATCATATACTTTAGTTCTGTGTGCCATGTTTCCCCATGCTTTCAATAGTTTAATATCTACTTGTTCTCAAACAGAGTTGGCAGCTGTTTCTAAAATTACTGGAGGATGCATGCAAAAACCAAAGTCCAGGTTCCAGCAAAAGAAAGAGCCCACTTATGGAAGGTTGGCAGCTCTACAAAAAGCATGCTTCCTCTCCACATGATTCTATTATTGAAAACTTGCTCCAACAATGGCATCCAGAATCTATTAGAAAAACAGCTGTCCATGACAATTAGGACATAATCATTTTGCATAAGGGAGTGTCTTCATTTTTAGACTGCTGTTTATTCAAGCCCATTCAAGTTGGTGCCAGATGTTAAGAAAAGCCTAATTTGATTTCACGATGCACTCAATACTAAGCTGTTTTGAGCTCCAAAATTAATTACAATTAAATACCATTAATGGGTCTTAAATAAATAAAAGTTTAGCTCTCAGTGGGAATGGCAAATGTGAATAAAACATTAATGTTGAAAGACAAACATGACAAACAAAAACAACATTCGCTGAGGAGTCAAGGTGAGTGTTTTGCTAAGCATTATCACTTATTTAAAGAAGCTGCCAGAAATCCATAAAGCAAAGACAAGCTGCGGTAAGAGATATCAAGACCAAACAAAGCCCGTTCAGCCAGATAAAACACTGCCTTGAGAAGTATGTACACGGAGATAAAACGAACAGGAGCGATGCATGCCAAGTTCTACCATATAACAAGCCAGCCAATCTAAAACCCTCCCTCTGGTAACCACCCAGACAATAGGCAGATGGGGCTGGATTCATGGTTACCGGATTACAGTCCGTAATATTTAGATACAGAGAGAGGAGAGGCCAAGTGGCTGAAACCTGTCCAAACATCTTTGAGTTTTATTATTATATATAGTTTGCCCCCCAACTACCACTCTCTAGAAATAGCAAGGAAGTCAGTGCTGCGCAGAAAAGGACTTGGCTGACAACCACCTCACTTTGAGTGATAAACAGGGACCACTTAGGAGTGAATCAGGGGAGATTGGCTCTGCCATTTCAGATAAGGATCAGCTTGAGGGCACACCTAGACCTGCATAAATCTGTTCAGAGAGGATGGTGATTTGTCATTGCACATGTCCTATATGTAGAAAAGAAACAAAATAAATAAACAGCAATGGCAAGGTATTTATCCAAATAACACTGTCCCACATTTCCTATTCTTGATAGGATACAAAATCTGTCTGTCTCTACTTTGCGTGTGTGTCATTTTTTTTGAACAGGCTGTTCCAGTGAAGCCTATTATGTGTGAGATGATATGCTACTGTGTGTGAAATGATGATTAGCGGGGACATGCAAGAAGGAGGTGATTGTAGCATGTGGGTTGAGAGATTACTAGATGATTTCTGACAAATCACATTGTTTTTTTTATCAATTTCATCAGTTATTGAGTCATGACATGATGATCTTTTCTGGCAACATGACCTATGACAGTATATGTAATATTCCTCAGTCATAGCAGAGCAGTGTAATGTCCTTCTGAGCACTAAATAAATGTAATAATATGTAGAGGGATGACACCAATATAATGGCTTAGAAATGCGTACGCAACACATTTCTTGCCTACTAGTTGTATTATAAATTCACATCAAATAATATCAGCAATATTTAACAATATTAGACTGCACCCACACACGCCATTGTGTGCAGGAACAGTTGCTGCTGAAATTGAAAATGTTTGAATAGTTATTGTCAAAAGTGCTGAAGGAACTCCCTGCTCTCATGGACCAAAGACTAGACAGCTCCAAAGCCTGTGTGCAGGCATGAAGTGTAAGATAAAGAGAGTAACTGAAACATTTAAAAGAAAAAGAAAGGGTATGACGGTCAGATGCCACAAGACATTTGGATTAATTGTTAATGGAAGTGTGAATTGCCCTTGAGCTGAGTAGATTTTCTCTTAAACAATTAACAATATAGACAATTAAAAGTAAAGACATGTTCATGTTACTCTTAGCAAAACCTTACCGTAAAGCTACCCTTGCTAAAGTCAAATATAATTTAAAGAAGCTACAGTGGGTACGGAAAGTATTCAGACCCCTTTAAATTTTTCACTCTTTGTTTCATTGCAGCCATTTTCCAAAAATCAAAAAAGTTCATTTTATTTCTCAGTAATGTACACTCAGCACCCCATCTTGGACAGAAAAAAACAGAAATGTAGAAATTTTTGCAAATTTATTAAAAAAGAAAAACTTAAATATCACATGGTCATAAGTATTCAGACCCTTTGCCGTGACCCTCATATGTAACTCAGGTGCTGTCTATTTCTTCTGATCATCCTTGAGATGGTTCTACACCTCATTGGAGTCCAGCTGGTTTGATTATACTGATTGGACTTGATTAGGAAAGCCACACACCTGTCTATATAAAGACCTTACAGCTCACAGTGCATGTCAGAGCAAATGCAATCATGAGGTCAAAGGAACTGCCTGAAAGAGCTCAGAGACAGAATTGTGGCAAGGCACAGATCTGGTCAAGGTTACAAAAAATTTCTGCTGCACTTAAGGTCCAAAGCACAGTGGCCTCCATAATCCAAATGGAAGACGTTTGGGACGACCAGAACCCTTCCTAGAGCTGGCCGTCCGGCCAACTGAGCTATCGGGGGAGAAGAGCCTTGGTGAGAGAGGCAAAGAAGAACCCAATGGTCACTGTGGCTGAGCTCCAGAGATGCAGGCGGGAGATGGGAGAAAGTTGTAGTAAGTCAACCATCACGCAGCAATCACCTTCGGGCTTATGGCAGAGTGCCCGACGGAAGCCACTCCTCAGTGCAAGACACATGAAAGCCCGCATGGAGTTTGCTAAAAACACCTAAGGACTCAAATGGTGATAAATAAATCCTCTGGTCTGATGAGACCAAGATAGAACTTTTGGCCTTAATTCTAAGCGGTATGTGTGGAGAAACCAGCACTGCTCATCACCTGTCCATACAGTCTCAACAGTGAAGCATGGTGGTGGCAGCATCATGCTGTGGGGGTGTTTTTTCAGCTGCAGGGACAGGCGACTGGTTGCAATCGAGGGAAAGATGAATGCGGCCAAGTACAGGGATTCCTGGACAAAACCTTTTCCAGAGGCTCTGGACCTCAGACTGGGCCGAAGGTTTCCCTTCCAACAAGACAATGACCCAAGCCACCGCTAAAATAACGAAGAGTGGCTCACAACAACTCCGTGGCTGTTCTTGAATGGCCCAGCCAGAGCCCTGACTTAAACCCAATTGAGCATCTCTGGAGAGACCTGAAAATGACTGTCCACCACGTTTACCATCCAACCTGACAGAACTGGAGAGGATCTGCAAGGAGGAATGGCAGAGGATACCCAAACCAATGTGAAAAACTTGTTGCATCTTTCCCAAAACGACTCATGGCTGTATTAGATCAAAAGGGTGCTTCTACTAAATACTGAACAAAGGGTCTGAATACTTATGACCATGTGATATTTCAGTTTTTGTTTTTTAATAAATATGCAAAAATTTCTAAATTTCTGTTTTTTTCTGTCAAGATGGGTTGCTGAGTGTACATTACTGAGAAATAAAATGAACTTTTTTGATTTTTGGAAAAAGGCTGCAATGAAACAAAGAGTGAAAAATTTAAAGGGGTCTGAATACTTTCCGTACCCACTGTATTGTCCTTAATACAAAAATATGAATGAACACATTTCTGCTATTCCCATAAATATTCCACGGTTTGATAAAAAAAAAAAAAAACATCTGGCATTTAAAAAACCTTCCCCACAAATATTTCCATATGTTCATGCAAGAATATGATTATGCCAGTAAGAAACCAATTTTAGAGAGGATTTAAAACATAACAAGTTGAGTAGTTAACAAGATAAGATCAATCATCGCTGTCAAATAAAAGCCTTGCATCTCTACAATTCTTTTATTAATAAAAAATGTTTTTTAACCGAAACCACAAAAAATTTTCATGACCTGATGAATCTAACATTTAATCCACAGAACCTTTTAACTGAAGTTAAAACATTACATCAAACTGTGGTTTTGAGGTTTTTAAATCGCGACAACATGTGGATGTAGTTTGGGCAAGAAAGATTGTAGGGAGACATGCTTGTGTAACTTATGTAAAATATGGTGATAGACCTTATGCTTATGGAAATGTACATGCAAGAAAGAGCAGAGAACATACTCACATTCACAGAGGTTATCTTGCCAAGTTGACAGGCCTCCTGGAAAGACAGAAGAACAGTCATTTTACATCACTGCCGGACTGTAACTCAGGATTTACAATCAAATGGATATTTGGAGCCAACAAAGGAAACTTCACTGGGATCTTTTCAGTCTTCTAAAAGTCAGTCAGAGTCCAGAATTGACAACCCCATAGATTTTGCGGTAATCTTTTTTTTTTCTTTTTTTTAATTGGTATTGAGATTTAGGATACATATTGATTCCTTCCTCAGCATTTGTACAGCACATTTCTGTGCTCAGGTGGCACGCCAACAAACTGGGCTGCAGAGTACACACCCTCTCCCCAGAAATGTAACAAATAGAGCAAACCTGACATCCTGACAACACAAGCCATACAACTGACACTTTGATAAAGATGTTTTCTCTGCATGTCAGGGAGGAAAGTGAACAGAATATCAAATGAAGCATCAAAAATTAACAATAAACAGCGACAAGCTTCTAAATTGGGAACAAAAGACACCCGCAAGCCAGCAAAATAGCATCCTCTCTCTGGGGACCGAGATAACTCACAGAGAGATAAGAGTATTTAATTTTTAATCACCAATTTTGTTTTCTTTGTACTGTGTATAATAATCTGAGTACATGACTTGACTTGCAAAGGAAATAGAAGAAATCTGGCAGTGTGGAGGCACTTAGACAGGGGAGAATCAGAGAGGACTGCTGGGGTGGAACGGTAAAACAATGAACAGGAAACAAGTTCATGTCAACAGATTATCCCATTCACCAAGGGATGCTGCTACTGACTGAGCGACAGAGCAGCACACTCAAAGCTATTCATCAAAAAACATGAAAAAACTTCATAGTGGACGACAATTTAAATGTAGTGGCTCCAAACTTCTGACAAATAACTAAACAATTGTAACGTAGAGTATTTATAAATTTAAGTGAAGTTTGTGTGGAGGCATATTTAAAACTTGTATGCAGGTAATCATTAAAGCATTTGCATGAGGTAACGTTAGTTACTTTGGTAACTCCAGATTCTATTAGTATAGGCGAAGCCCTCTAAGGGCTACGCTATTGGGTTTATCCCTTCGCGCATGCGCAGTCGTGAAGATTTTCTTTCCCGCCCTAGCGTCCAGCTCGGGCCTCAACTACGTCCGCATTTACTGAATATATACAGAGCGGACCCGTTGTTCGACTCCCAAAATCATCAATTTTCATCATTTTCTTCAACTAATGTTCTAGGAGCAGGTGGCCCGGACCTTAGAGGGCTACGCCTATACTAATAGAATCTGGAGTTACCAAAGTAACTAACGTTCTATTTCGTATAGGCTTCGCCCTCTAAGGGCTACGCTATTGGGTTAGGGCGAAGCTGATGTAGTCAATGCCACCTGCGGCACAAGGTCCACAAGCCGAACATACACCACATTGCCCCAGCAACAATGTACAGAGGCTAGTCAGAGTCATTCTTCTAACAAAGCCTGCCCTGCCAATGGCGTGGCCGGAAAGGTTCATGTGGCCCGCAATATGATGCAGTAGTATGATTAATGGGGGTTAAGCGTGATTGATCCTGATCCGCATGCAACGGAGAGACATGATTACCTCCGTGCGTGCAACATGATTATGACAATGTATGAGATAAAAACTGTGTCTCACAAGAAATACCCAGGCACAGGAGAGGTGAGACAGCAGAGCAGGGTCATTCAGCACTAGGTGTGAAGGAGATTGGCAACAATCAAGGCATCCCTTTTTTTTTTTTTTTTTTTTTTTTGCACATTCAGCGCGGCATTACGCGTCACTGACTGTGGACAAAACCGCATGAGACATGGAAGATTCAGACATATCTCGCAGATAAAGCGGATGAAGGGGCAGGGGAAGCCCAGGAGGCTGCCGCGCAAATGTCGGCTACTGCCATGCCTTTAAATAGAGCCGCAGACGCCGACAGAGCCCTCGTAGAGTGACCCCGAATGTCTTGGGGGGCTCTTTCCCTTCCGAGCTATAAGCCTGGGTAATAGCCTCGCACAGCCAGTGAGACAGACGCTGTTTTGAGAGGGCAGATCCTTGGGAGTGTTCTCTATAATGCACAAACAGCTGCTGAGTTTTCCTGATATTTGCCGTGCGTAAAATGTATTGTGACAGAGCGCGCACCGGACACAACCGGTGGGAAGCCTCCTCCGCACCGTTAGCGTGAGGTGGGGGGAAAAAACCCTCGAGGAAAAACACCTTGACCGAAAAGAACTAGTTAAAGTCTTCGGTGTGAAGGAGGGATTTGGCTGTAAGGTGGCTGCGCTCCCGTCCTCTCTAATGGAGAGGCAGGACGGAGAAACTGACAGTGCACATAAATCACTCACTCTTTTGGCCGACGTTAGGGCAAGGAGAAGTGCTGTCTTAAGCGACAGCATTCTGAGCGAAGCCTGTGTCAAGGGCTCAAAGGGGGGCTTCCCCAGAGCCCGCAGCACCAGAGCTAGGTCCCGTTGGGGGGCGAGGGGGCGAACAGCCGGTTTTTGACGCCTAACCCCCTTCAGGAAACGTTTCACCAGGGGATGCGCAAAAACTGTCCTCTCACCGAAACCTTCGTGACAGGATGAGATGGCTGCTGCGTATGCTTTGACTGTAGATGGAGCCAAATCATTATCCACCAGAGTTTGTAGGTACGTCAGCATGAGAGGTAGGGGACACGATGTGGGGTCTGCGTCCCTCTCTGTGCACCAGCGCTGGAAGGCAGACCAGCGCCCTGCGTAGCCTGCTATGGTAGAGGGGGCTCTGGAGCCCTGGATAGTGCGTACCACGGCGGGGGGCAAGCCTAATCTCTGTAAGCGCTCCCGCTCAGCAACCAGCCCCACAGTCTCTGATTTATCACTGGGGGATGACAGATCGCACCGTTCAGCTGCGATAGTGCGTCTCTCCGCCACGGAATCTGCCAGGGGGAGCCACCAGCAGCTGAACGAGGGTTGGGAACCAGGACGCGCTCGTGCGCTCCGGTGCCACCAGAACAATTAACAGATCCTCCTCCTGGACGCGCTCCAGGAGGCGAGGGATCAGGGGGACCGGGGGAAAAGCATATAGGAGGTTTTGGGCCAGGGTTTGTGGGAGAAGGCGTCTACGCCGAGGGGAGGGTTGTCCCGCGGGTCAAGGAGAACCACAGTGTGCACTGTGTGTTCTCTCGTGAAGCGAACAGATCCACCTCCGCTTCCCCGAACCTGCTCCATAACGTTTGAACGATAGTGGGATTCAATCTCCACTCGTTGTGGGAGGGCCCCCCCCTCGACATCAAGTCGGCTGCCCGGTTCAAAATCCCGGGGATATATACTGCTTTGAGAGACAGCAGGTGGCTGTGCGCCCACAGCAGGAGGCGTCTGGCTATTTCTAACAGCCGGGCTGAGCGTATGCCGCCCTGGCGGTTTATGAATGCCGCCGCCGTGATGTTGTCCGTCCGTACTACAACATGCCTCCCCGTCACCACTGGTGTAAAGTGTTTCAACACCTTCAACACGGTGGACAGCTCCAGGCAGTTTATGTGAGGGAGAGGGGGAGGAGGCCAGGCCCCTCCCACCACCTGTGACTCGCACATTCCCCCCCAGCCAGTGAGGGACGCGTCTGTGTACACCGTCACATATGACGTCACTCTGCCCAGGGGAACCCCGGAAGACAGGGTTTGGGGACTCCCCAGTATGCCAGGTCTGATTGGAGGGAATGAGGGATGGACAGCATTCGCCATTTGTGGCGAATGGGATCGAGCCGCTGGCGGTGAAACCACCTCTGGACTTTCCTCATGTGGAGGAGACCCAGGGGGACCACCGTGTGTGCCGCGGACATCATGCCCAGAGCCGCATAACTGACAGCGCTGGCACTGTCGCGCGCGGCCTGAAGCGGGACAACAGAGAAGTCAGGGCTTCCTGCCTCGGTGCTGACAGCCTGGCTCTCATGCTGATCGAGCTCATGTCTACGCCCAGATAAACTATCGATTGTGCGGGGACGAGGGCGCTCTTCTTCCAATTTATGGCAAAACCCAGCGTTTGTAGGTGCTGCAGAACCTCCATAGTGTGCAGCGCCGCCCGCTCCCGAGAGGGGGCTAGAATGAGCAGATCGTCCAAGTAAAAGAGGACTCTGATGCCCCTCTCCCGTAGAGGCTGGAGCGCCGTTTCCATGCACTTGGAAAAGGTGCGGGGGGCTAGTGAGTATCCGAACGGCAGCCGGTTGAACTGGAAACGGGCCCCTTGGAAGGAGAAGCGCAGGAATTTCCTGTGCCTGGGATGATTTGGATGTGAAAGTAAGCGTCTTTCAGATCCACGGATGTAAACCATTCGTTGGGGCGCACACATTCCAACACGTGCCTGATGGTGAGCATGTGGAAGGGGCGCTCCATGACATACCGTTGAATTTCGACAGGTCGAGGATGGGACGCAGTCCTCCTGACTTCTTCGGGGTGAGAAAATAGCGAGAGTAAAAACCCTCGTTTTCCTCCCCTGGAGGACCGAATAGCTCCGCTCGCCAGCAACCCTCTAACTCTGACGTCATTGCGTCTGACTCTGCCGGGGATGAAACCGTCGTCTCCAACACACCCGCGAAAGGGGGCGGGGGAGGCGAACTGGAGTGTGTAACCCCGTGTTATCAGCTTTGACATCCCGAGTCCATGTGTGTCAAGCCAATCCATGCCGCGCTGCACTCTGACAGTGGGCGAGCACATGTCTGAATGTTGTTCACCGACATGGCAAGCAGGGAGCGCAGAGCCCATCCCGCCGCTGGGCGAGACGAGTGATCGCGTCGCCCAGCCCATGGTAGGGCTTTTCGAAAGGGCAGTGGCCGGTCGCCGCCGTGTGGGGCGGGAGCGGTCACTGGGTTAACCCGACCCCCGCCCCGCCGGCATCGCCGTGGGGAGGTGGGTGGACAAGCGTCGTCGTCCCCGTGGGAGGACGCTCATTTCCGCTGCCTGCGCAGCGGGGACGCAGTGGCGCCCCGCTCGCGGCGACGGCCTGGTGTGTGCTTGTGTGGGGAACAACTGTCATAACAGTGCCCTGTTTAAAGCAAACAGGGACTGTTCGGCTGCGTGCAGGTTGACGGCCGTGGTGGCATCGTCTGTCGCTGCGGAGGGGGACCGGGTGGGGGCCCCGACGCGAAGCTTGGGAAGACGCAGCCGCAGCCGATGCTGCGGGGCGCTTCCGCTTGTGACGGTTGTCATGGCGACGGTGTGCTGTTGAGGAGGAGCCTTCCACGAGCCGAGCCTCCGAAGCCGCTCGGCGTCCTCCGCCGCTTGATGGAGATGAGACGTGGCAGTCTGTAGGCGCGCCCAAATAGTCCATCGGGGGCTATGGGACCGTACAGAAGCTCGCGTCTAATGTCCGCTGGCAGCTGAGACATGTGGAGCCAGATGTTTTCGCTGGGCCACAGTCTGCCAAGCCATCACCTGGACAGCGCCACCGTGGACGCCGTGGTCAGGGTAAGGATGGCGGTCATAGCCTTACCAATCTCCGTGGCAAGCTCCGAGGGAGGGCGCGGGAGTAGTGGCCATCGCGGAGGCGGCGGAGGCCTTAAGGCGATGTGTTTTGTGCCGCCAGCCCTGGGCGGCACATTGGTGGGCCCGGTCGTGACTTGAGCGCACACTTGATCCTGGGGAGAGGGAGGCGTGGGCTTCCGGTGGCCGAAGAAAGTAGCTTTCGGAAGCAAAATGGACGCCAGGCTCCCCTCCAGGGGAGGGACTGAAGGAAAACCTGCGTCCGTATCGCCCTGAACCCGAGTAAACGGGGCATAGCGAGAGACGGGAGCCTTCAGTTTCCCCGGCTGGGAGAAAGCCTCCTCCACAAATGGCCGAAGCTCCGCGAAGCGCGGCCAGAGTGGGGCCCGTGAAGAGGGCGGCTCTGGGCATAAACATCACCTCTCAAAGGCCGCGAGCGGGGCTGGCAGCTCCGCCGGAGCGCTATGCCCTAAGCTCCGCCGCCCTCCTTATGATCTCCGGCAGGTCGGCGAAGAGAGCCTTAGCGGTGGAGGCTGGAGCCGGGTGGGGCAAAGGGGAAAGCCGCTCGGGCGGTGCCCCAGGCCGTTCGGGAGACGGAGAGAGCTCCAGCGGGAAAGCATCAATCGCCGTCTCGAGGCCCAATCCCCCCAAAGGGGAGGAGGGGGACCCTCCAGAGGGGAGGAGGGGAAACCGGTGATGGAGGCGCTGTCAGAGGAGGCGGAGTCAGCGGACTCATGCTCGTCGAAAACGCCGTCCGCCAGCGGCTCCAAGGTGCCGCCGGATTCCTGTCTGTCTGCCCAGCTGCCGTCTCCGTCCCCGCCAGCCTGGCAAACCAGAAAAGCTTCCGCCCGTCGAGTTAGCTCTTTAGACGACAGCGGCGCAAAATTGGCAGGAGGCGTGGCGGGTGAGAGCCTGGCCGGCGTGAACGGCACCCAGCAGGCCTCGCAACGGGGGTGGAGGTCCGGCGGAAGGATGTACCGTAGGGGGTCCGGCACGAGGCAGACACGGCACCGGCGGAAGGTCTGAGCTTGACTTCATACTGCGAAGTTGAAGAAAAAGGGGAGTCGAACAACGGGTCCGCTCTGTATATATCAGTAAATGCGGACGTAGTTGAGGCCCGAGCTGGACGCTAGGGCGGGAAAGAAAATCTTCACGACTGCGCATGCGCGAAGGATAAACCCAATAGCGTAGCCCTTAGAGGGCGAAGCCTATACGAAATAGAACTATCCAGTCAATATAATCAACAATATGTCACCAACAGTTGTCTCTTCTTCAAAGTTTTAAATAAACTCAAATATATATTTTTGGGAATATTGTGGTAATACTTTCACAGCACTGCTCTATGCCAACATCTTAATTTTTCAATGTTGTGCGAAAAAAGTTGTTTATGGACTTGCTGTACTTAGCAACAATATTTATTGTCATGTCTAACCTCAAAAATGTTAGATGGAAAGGCTTTTTCGCAACAAACTACTCTAAAAACCAACAACCTAACCAGTACCCAGCGGCAGACAAAGTTAGCGACTGTTGAAAATAGTGAGCGTTAGTAGCTAAAAAGCAGAGTATTTCTCACAGGAGTTGGCGTAGACCAAATCAGAGTTTATTAGAGTAAATATGGATTGCATTTGCCAGGTGGAGACAACATGACTCCTAGAGTGACAATGTGTACTTAGCTTTATGTCTGTTAATGCAGTAATAACTTTG
>NW_022604536.1:0-1935 GCF_008692095.1 Etheostoma spectabile | reverse complement strand
CCCGACTGGCGCAGGTTAGCGAGGGCCTCCATCGCTGCTGGCAGCTTTAATTATTATTAGGGCCGAGCGCGACAGGCGGCGAAGGCCCTATTGGAACTGAAGGAATTTTATTATAGGGCCCGAGCGCCGGACAGGCGGCGAAGGCCCTATTGGAACTGAAGGAATTATTATTCTTCTTTTTTCTTTTTTCCGTCAAATGAATTGCCTTTTTGGAGGACTTATCATATTCAAAAACTCACCAAATTTGGCGGTCGCATCAAGTCTGGTGAAAATTTACGTATTTAATGGTTTCGGGAATAGGAGCGCACAAAAATGGCTCGCTAGCGCCACCTACAATATTACGAAAATTCAGCCCCTGCACTACGTTTATCGTAGACTCACGAAACTTGGTACACATATGTATCATGGCAGGGCGGACATAAAAATCCATGGTAGCCCCCCCCTAAACCCAACAGGAAGTCCGCCATTTGTTTTGAATGTGCGAAATTAGTGCGATTTTGCCATTTCCACATGTCGTACTTTAACGAACTCCTCCTAGAGCTTTCGTCCGATCAGCTTCAAACTTGGTGTGTGTCATCTTAACATGTTAACGATGAAAAGTTATTAAAAGAAAAACTTTTCGTCATAGGGCGTGGCCGTGGCGGGGCGGCCATTTTGTGCGATTCGCCACCGAAACAGGAAGTGGGTGTAACTCGAGCGTACGTTGTCCGATTAGCTCGAAACTTTCCAGATTCATCAGAGTCCGCCCCTGACGACATCTACACGCCGCTATTGGCTCAAAGTCATAGCGCCCCCTAGTGGCAACAGGAAGTAGGCCTAAAAGACAAGGTGCTATACTTTAACGAACTCCTCCTAGAGATTTCATCCGATCAACTTCAAACTTGGTGTGTATCATCCTAAGATGTTACCGATGAAAAGTTATTAAAAGAAAAACTTTTCGTCATACGGTGTGGGCGTGGCATGGCCGCCATTTGGGTGTTTAGCGATGAAGATGAAATTGGCTGTAACTACAGTGTACGTTGTCGTATCTGCTTGAAATTTCCCACAAACACCAAGAGTCCAGGCCTGAGGACACCACAGGCCAAATGGAGTTTTGGAGATAGCGCCACCATCTGGCAACAGGAAATATGCCTTATAACAGGAAGTGAGTGTAACTTGAGTGGACATTGTCCGATTGCCTCAAAACTTTCCAGGTTCATCAGAGTCCGGCCCCTGACGAACATCTACATGCCGAATTCGCTCAAAGTCATAGCGCCCCCTAGTGGCAACAGGAAGTAGTTCTAAAAGGACAAGGGGCTATACTTTAACGAACTCCTCCTAGAGATTTCATCAGATCGACTTCAATTCAGTCTGAGTCATCTTAAGAGTTGAAGATGAAAAGTTATTAAAAGAAAAACTTTTCGTCAAACGGTTGTGGGCGTGGCATGGCGGCCATTTTGAGTGTTTAGCGCTCACTGTTAAACTGGCTGTAACTACAGTGTCTTGTCAAATCTGCTTGAAACTTTTCAGGATTCATCAGAGTCCGCACCTGACGACATCTACACGCCGAATCGATCAAAGTCATAGCGCCCCCTATGGCAACAGGGAAGTCGGCCTACCACCTAAAAGACAAGGTGCTATACTTTAACGAACTCCTCCTAGAGATTTTATCGATCAACTTCAAACTTGGTCTGTTGTATCATAGATCAAGATGTTGAAGATGAAAAAGTTATAAAAGAAAAACGTTTCGTCATACGGTGTGGGCGTGGCATGGCGGCCATCTTGAGTTTTTAGCAATGAAGAATTAGTGGCTTAACTACAGTGTACGTTGTCGTATCTGCTTGAAATTTCCAACAAACACCAAGAGTCCAGGCCTGAAGACACCTACAGGCCAATATGGAGTTTGGAGATAGCGCCACCACCTGGCAAACCAGGAAATAAGCCTTATAGGACAAA
>NW_022604535.1:0-48654 GCF_008692095.1 Etheostoma spectabile | reverse complement strand
ACACGCACATCTCGTTAAATTCAAGTCAGCTTTATTTTTAAAAAAGTGTTGTGTCGGTACTGAGGGATGATGGGGGGGGGGGGGATGAGAACATGAGTTGAGAAAGGGTAGTGAGACACAGAAAGGAGAATAGAGACCTTTTCTGTTTTTGTTACTTCTATAAGAAATAAATATACTCCATATACATTTAAAATGCATAGTTTTGTTCCGTATATCCCCGAGGGAGACATCAAATTTTCTTTTGGGTCTTGAGCTGAAAAAGTTTGGGAACCCTGGTCTAGAGCAATAAGTGGATCTAACTAACATATTCCAACGTGTAAAACCATACGCCCAGTGGTTTAGTCTGTAACACAGTAAGGTACTATCTCCAACGGGTGAGCGAGTAGCATATGATGATCTTATTGGCCTAATCATCAAACCCTTCAGTGACAATTCATGCTTTCATCTGTCATTTGTTTTCCCAGATGGATGATAAGTTTAGGCCTTGCCTTTTCAAATTTCATGTTCTCATGAAACAGCAGAGGAAGACGGCAGGGAGACATTCAGAGCGATGGTGCCGGCCATGAAGCACATGCTGAGGTAGACGTCGTCCTTGGCCGGAGATGAACTCCAGGACAAGAAACCTGAGAGCAGTGGAGGAGCACACATACAGTATGTTAGTGAAACAATGGTTGCAAGTCAAATCTCTACTGTGCCTGAGTCCGTTTTTACTAGCTCCTAGTTGAGTTAGACTAGCCATTTCTCCTGCCTCCAGGTCACCCTTTATTCGTAGATTCACTTCCCTCTGACGTCGCTAGAAGGTTGGAAAAATCAACTCATTATTCCACACAGTCTGTCAGAATCCTGGATATATTCTGTGTGGCACAAAATTCTACAGCGCAATACGAGATCAATGCTGCTCCTTTATTTCCACGTCTGTCTCTTCATGTCTTCCTGTCTTTCACCTGAACTACTCAAACTGGTAATCGTGACATTATGTTGGAGGTTCAATCAGGCTAATCTTAAGAAGTTGGACTTGAGTAGTTGACAAAGTAGGTAAGTGCATCCTGTGGTACAGCTGGAACCCAGATTAGTGAAACGCTGCTTTATCTTTGCTATACACATCATTTTTCATTTTTTTCATTCCCTTTAAGTTTGGTAGAATGTGAAACAAAATGTGCCCTATCTCATTTCTATCTAAATTATTCTGACTTTATTACTGATTGGAGAGTTTTAGTTAGTAGTTGCACACGTATGACTGTGTGTCATGTGACCCCCCCCCCACAGCAACTTTATGGAGTGTTGCCTTTCATAATGAGGTCAGCTTCCTGATTCAGTCATTTTGCTTGTTTATTGAGATAGAATTTAAGTTATACTGTTTATTGATCCCCAGCGGGGAAATAACAATGTACACTCTGTGAGTAATCACTACCCACAGGCCTGAAAAACTAGTTCTCTAATTCATGCACATATGGAGAGATGACGTATTTTGGACCGGATGGGATTTGAACCGGCGACCCTCCGGTTCCCAAACCAACTCCCTACAGACTGAGGGAGCCTGTCTACAAAATCCCTGTCTACATTATTCACTACATATTTCTGAGACTGTAATTAAAAGGCATTTTTACACAATATTACCTGTTTAATAATCCCCGTCTGGTTTTTTTTTTGCAGTGATGTACTGTAGATCATTTACCTAGTAAAAGTAACAACTAGCAAATCAAACACTATAACCATATAGGCATATCAAAAGTCTGGCATTGTAAAATTAAAATACAAAAGTATTTAATAGCGAATGAATATAAAGGGCAAATCTTGAATGACAGCAACGATTTACGCTAAGGTACTTACTTTATAGATATTAGCACGTTTCATAAACAGAGGTGATGAGATGTAGAAATTATATGTCATATGCATACACAACACACACTATATAGCTAACCTATAATAGATAGGCTCTCCAGCTACGGCCTGAGAGTCAGAGAACAGGAGACCCGAGTAACTAATATTAATTAATTTTTATTTTTATTAATTATGCTTCATAATTGCAACCGCCTGTGTGTATTCATTGTTGCAAAACTTGTTCTGTATACAGTTTGTTTGTTTGTTTGTTTTACATAAAACCCTACTAGAAACCCTACTAAAAACCCTACTAAAATTGAATTCATACATAAAAAACAGTGGTAATTTCTGAACAAATGCAATAAAATAGCCACGTTAAAGCATTTTCACGTTAAGCTTTTCCTTACAATATCCCTTAATGAAGCAGACACGCTTAATGTCAGCTACCGTCCACAGTAATAGGACTTGGGTCTGATTTTTTGACAGTTTGTACTGATTATGGGGAACAATATTGAGAGAAATATGGTGATAATTGATCGTTGTTTAGGTACATTAAGCCACGTTAAGCCTTTTCCTCGCCATAGACACCAATGAAGAAGAAAACGTTACCGTGAGATAACTTCTATAATCGTTGGATTTCAGTTTAGTTTTTTTGACAGGTTTAAGTGTTTAGGACAAGATATGGCCATGGTAAATATGGGGATGATTGATCATTGTTTAGGTACATTAAACCACGTTAAGCTTTTTCACGTTAAGCGTTTTAGAACGTCCCCTACGGAAGCTATATCACAATTACAAAGATAAGATAACGGCTGGAGTTTGATGCGTCATTATCTCCTTATTGAACCCTGTGTAACGTGCTTTAATTGGACAGCTGAAGAAGAAATTAAGCGTTGAGGAACCTTACCGCTCTGAACTTTAATTCAACCGCCACTTTCAGGGCTTTTCGGGACATTGGACTCTTCTTTTCAAAGGCGATGAGACGTGCTAGCTAGCTAAGTTACAGCTTTGCCCGTGTACAGCTGTATTAGCTAAATAAACGGCTAGCGTTAGCTAGCAAACCGTTTTCGTCGCCTAACCTTGTTACCATGGATACTACAACTTCCGGCAGGTCATTCGGAAAGTGTTGTGTTGCCTGACCACAGACTATATTTATATATATATATATATATAAACCACGAAAATCCGAACTTAACAATGCCTATACATTCCTCTAACTTTGTTGCTTTCTGTCTGTCTGAGACTGCCTGTCGTTTGTCTTTGGGTCATGCCATTAGACGAGGGGGGTGCTCATTTATCCCCCCCCCATATTTCTGTAAATAGACTTGACCTGCGATGAGTTCATTGGATGAACGCATTCCCCATTCCCATGAGGCTTTGCTCCATTCTACGTGAATTTAAGAAAAACAAACAAAGATTTGTGACTATGACATTTCTGCAAAACCTGAATAATAAGAGCAATTGAAGTAAGATTAGGGCTAGCTTGATGGGAGAGGCTACACAAACATCAGCCGCCGAACTTCTAGGTGAGTTTTTTTTTGGAGACAGAGCTCCAGGTGAATCCGCACGCGCTTGGGTAGATGTCTTAACTTCTCTTTAACACGGCAGCCAGAGTGCGTGTAAACAATAAGCGAATAGAAACCCGAGCGGCGCATGCGTTAACGCGCTGGGCTAGCTCCGTTGTTAGCTCCGCAATTAGTTTCGTGGCTAGCGCCGCTATTGGCTTCGTGATTAACTGCTAGCTCCGCCGTTAGCTTCGGGGCTAGCTTCGTGGCTAACTGCTAATTCCGCTGTTAGTTTTGTGGCTAACTGCTAGCTCCGCTGTTAGCCACGAAGCTAACATCTAGCTCAGCTGTTAGCTTCGGGGCTAGCTTCGTGGCTAACTGCTAACTCCGCTGTTAGTTTCGTGGCTTACTGCTAGCTCTGCTGTTAGCTTCGTGGCTAACTACTATCTCCGCTATTAGCTTTGTGGCTAACTACTAGCTCTGCTGTTAGCTTCGTGGCTTACTGCTAGCTCTGCTGTTAGCTTCGTGCTAACTACTATCTCCGCTATTAGCTTTGTGGCTTACTGCTAGCGTTAAAGTCTCAGCTCTCTTCTAATGTGTGTTGTGTTGTCTGATTTAATGTAATTTCCCTGTGTTTTTAGTCAGTTAGAGAGGAGTTTTAAATGCTAGCAGCCTCGGCCAGAAGCTAACAGGCTAATTAGCAATCCATGGTGCTTGTTTCTTAAAGCACTAATTCTTTTACTGCGAAATTCACTTTTCAGTACTTCAATTTTTCAAGAAAGAAAATCGTGAAATAGTCCAAATTTTACAAAAACTGGAAACAAATCAATAATAAGTAAAGTAACATTAAAAGGTCTAAAGAAGTTGTAATATTTCAAGAGAGTGCACTATGTGAATATGTGTTATATATGTGTGAATATGTGTTATGTGTTATGTGATTGTGTCATGCCACTGGATGCCTAAATTTTCCTTCGGGATGAATAAATCTGTCTATCAATAGTATCTATCTACCTACCTACAAGTACATTCAACCAATACTACGTTTCCTTCAGTCCGTTATGAATGCAGAACGCTTCATTAGGGCTGCACGATTATGGCCAAAATGATAATCACGATTATTTTGATCAATATTGTGATCACAATTATTTGTTGTTTTTAGGCAAAACCAATTTTAAAGTCACATTGGCTATTTATAACTGCTTTCACAACATTCCTCTTATGTTGACGTTTTATGTTGTACATACATACAACTTCAACACATGTAAATTAAACTTTTATGAAATAAATAGCCTAGACCAGGGGTCTTCAACGTTTTCCAGGCCAAGGACCCCCAAACTGATGGCGAGATGGAGCGGGGACCCCCTAATTATATATATATTGTATAACATTGTGTTATATCAACCTGGTCCTATAGTGCCATGTGTGCATTGATGACTGAAAGACATCTTCTGCCTCCATTTATCTGTTTACTGCAGTGTGTTGAATTCATGTTAATGTGGATTTAAAGACATTTCAATTAGTGGAAAAAATTGCAGGGGGGGGGGGATATAAAAAAAAAAGTCTAATCAACCAAAACTTTCGCGACCCCCATGCAGTAGGTCCGCGGTCCCCCTGTTGAAGACCCCTGGCCTAGGATATATTTAAAAAAAAAGTATCTCTGTGAAATCTCCTTCACTTGGTTTCAACATAACTGATTAAAAGAGCTAGGTAGAGTGGGGGGGGGGGGGGGTGGACGTACTCACAGAAAGACGGCTGACTCATTATGGGCGGGTCCAGCAGGCTGCGTCTCACACGCTATTACTCTGCCAACTGAAGTTAGTTGCATTCAATAACTTCTTCTGTGTGTTTTGCCATGGCGGCGATAGCAGAGTTACCAGCGGAAACACTGGTACAAATACAGGTTTGCCTCTCATGCTTAACAATGTACAGCTGTGTGTATAAAAAAATAAAACTGTGGACAAATGTCAGAAGTGTCGCTGCTCTGTCTCTGTTGCTGGGAGCCGTGGGGGGGGGGGGCTGCACGGAGAGTAAGAGGAGAGAGCCAACACAGGCTCGGCTTTACAGAAGAAATGGGTCACGTAACGCAAAATGAAACCATGTCGATATAAACAACACTGTTTTGTTTGTGGAAAGGCAGCGGATGCGACCTAGTGGAAAAATATTACTCGTGCCCTAGAGATCTGTGAGCTAACAGACGCTAACTAGCACCGACTAGCACTGGTCACCGCTGTTGTCTGAATAACACAGACGGGACAAAATGTTGCGTTTACTGGTAAACTGGTAAACCTTGAGACCGACGTAACGGCCGACTGCTATCTGTTGAACTGTCCTCCCGTCCCTCTGTCCTCTGTGACTGTCCCAATCTAGAAACTAAGCTGCACGGGTTGGAGGGAACTACTCTGACTGACCCATGATCAGACAATGGTAGATGGGCTTTGCAAAAAAACACGGAGCGTTCTGTGAAATGAAAAAAAATCGCTTGATTAAGCAAATTTGTTCGTGGGAAGCCAAAATCGTTATCGTGATTAAAATTTGATTAATTTGGCAGCCCTACGTCGCACCTAAAACTTGCCCAAAACTTTTGAACCCCACTGTATTACCTTAAAGAAGCGGCCAGGCCGGCCTTGTTGCACCATCAAAACGTCTTTCTGAACTTTCCATTTTCACACAGGAACATCTGGAGATGTTCTGCTAAATTAAGTGTGGTTGGTCCAGGCTTCTGTTCATGTAGCTTTTATCTCCTGTTAAATAGGTGATGGGTTGGTGAATATGGTAGGACTGTATTTGGAATGATGAATAGAAGATGGGTGTCTCACTGGGGTGTCAGTCAGAACACAAAGGAGTCGATGCAGTTCAATCCAAGTCAGAACTTTACTTGAGGAGTTACACAGCACAGCACAGCAGAGTACACAGTTGGCAGATAATGGCTATATGTGCATATAGCTATCTATGTTTAGGCAATCAGGAGTATCTCTGTCTTCACGCATGTGTGGTAGAGTAGGTGTGTGTGTGTGGTCTGAAATAAACAAGAATAAGCAAGAAATAACATTAACATTAATTTCTCACCATCAAATTAGCCAAGTCATTTACATTAATACAGGCTAGACTAACATCTCTCAACTATAATGACTATATATAATGGCACAACAGTATTTACTAATGATATGTAATACAACAGTGCCACCTAGTGGCCAACTGAATTAACATTAGACTGCCCGCAAGGGCTCTGGAATGTTCCCCAGTGTGCCACTTACTTTTACAAATGTGCCGTCTTTTACACATAGCATACACCGTACGGAACAAGGCTAGTAAGGCACAATAATGTCACATCTGAATGTTAACAGATAAATCAGGTTACAGTTTAAGTGAAAGTGAAAGTAACTCCCGTACTCGCGCTAAACATTATCTAACCAAACTACGTGACAAACTTAAACATATCTCTCGTACAATGCTCAACGGCGTCTAAACATGAAGAGATTACACTAAATAACTCACTTCTCAGCAATGACGCACACATTGCACACACATAGCCGCTGTTTCTCTCTGGATCGCTGCGCATCTATCTTGAGGTGATGGCTGGAAGTGTTCATACTGACGCATGCGCACCGGCACGGTCTTTCCAACATCTCCAGTTAATGGCTTTTGGGCCTGACATTTTAGTAGTTCTTTCAGTTTTAATGCAGGAGACACTTGACACTCTGAAGTCCTATGGATTGGTCCCCTCATCAGCCCTCGCATTGTCTCCATTCAGACAGAAGATTTTAATATAGTAAAACATTGTCAGCTAGAATTCACTCACACCTCCCATTAGTTCTTCTAACCCTTGTGTCATTATCTCTGCATGTCCCCCCCCACCCCAGGAAAGAAGGTCAAGAAGGAGGAGGAGCAGCCTGCAGCAGTGAGTCTGCCAAAGGCACCTTCAGCAGACGGCAAGCTGGCGACCGGAGCAGGAAAGAAGGGCAAGAAGGAGGAGGAGGAGCCTGCAGCAGTGAAGGAGGAAGAGGATGATGAGGAGGAGGAGCAGCAGCCTGCAGCAGTGAAGGAGAAGGAGGTGGAGGAGGTGGAAGAGAAGCAGCTTGCAGTGAAGGAAGAAGAAGAAGAGGAGGAGGAGGAGGAGGAGAAGCAGCCTGCAGCAGCAGTAGCAGTGAAGGAGGAAGAGGAGGAGTATGTGGTGGAGAAGGTTCTGGACCGCAGAGTGGTGAAAGAAAGAGTAGAGTTTCTGCTGAAATGGAAGGGGTTCTCAGAGTAAGTATGAGTCTGTAATATTAATGCTTGGTGTTCTCAGTCCTGAGATATATAATATATATTTACATATTGCAAATAAGTGCCAGCATGGTATCATGCCCTCAAAGTTGAAGGTTTGGTATTTTGACACTACGTTGCAGACCCACAAACAACCTTACAAGATGGCAATAGAAAAAAGGAATAATAGGAATGCTAGATAGAGTGAGAATGGATTGACTAAAAACAAAGTGTGAGGAGATGTTCTTCTGTCTGCACCCACCTTTCCAGTGAGGATAACACATGGGAGCCACAAGACAACCTGGACCTGGACCTTATCGCAGAGTACATGCAGAAACGCAAGCAGACGGAGGAGAAGAGAAGAAGGAGGAGGGCAAGAGGAAAGGTGTCAGGAAGAGGAAGTGAGTGAAGAAATAAGGTACTCCAGACTGTAGAGTCCCAGAAATCTAATCTCAATATAATGAATGCACACAGAGGTTTTCACAAATGTCTTTTAGGATTTATATATGATGTAGCGCCCCCTGATGGCCAATATTCAACAGATTTGTTAGACAAACTCAGAATGGGATTGAAAACAAAATCTCAGGTTTCACGTTCGTAGTATTTAATTTGGACAAGATATCCAAAAGTTTGCGTGGGTCTCTAGCTACAATTTTTTTTTTTTTTTTCACAACTTAACCATTTTTTTATCCAAACAAATTCTTAATCAGTCTTTTGTATCGCCCATCTTAAGATGCTATATGCCAGGCTTCAGGCAGACCGGTCACGAGACCCCTGACGAGTTTGAAAAAGTATGTTTTGCACATTTCACGATTTTTGTAAAAGACATCCCAACCCCAAATGGATGTGGCCAACGTCAAGAGATTAAGTTTTAATCAAGGGATGCGTGGCTATGCAAAACCTACTTTTTCAAAGTCGTCCTGGGTTTATTGACCGATCTGCCTGAAGCTCGGCATAAAACATCCCGGGCTTGATGGCACAAAAGGTCACTAAATTAATTTCCTTTGGTTCCCAAATGAGTAAGTAACAAAATGTGATTTTTTTGTTGTTGTTGTAAATAAAGACCATACAATGTGTGATTGGTTAAAATGGGCGTGGCCCAATACACCCCCCAAAATGCTTTGTAGCAACAACAAAAACAACTGTCTTTTGAGCTTGTCTTTTTTTGCTAGACAAAATGTCTTCAACAACCTTTAACCAAGTCCAGTTGCCCTTGATTCGACCTTTCTTGGATACTATATCCTTGATGACTCCTTTGAACCTTTACATACATCGAAGCTATATTTTGAAACATCCATGATCACGACATATGCGCCTGTGTCTGTCAGAGGCATCTGTGATGCTCAGCAGTTTTATTCCAGAGCTCTGCTTGAGCTTCAGAAATGCTTGAGGAAATGTAGCTTGGGTGGACCATACCCCATTACTTGCTCAATAAAAGAGGTCAACCTCTGAAAAGCTGCTTGATTCAGACACCAGTGACGTTACGGAGAAGTAGTTAAACTAGTATCGTTACTGCCCAATACTGCTGGCCCATACTTGATTTTAATGGGGATGTTGGCAGGTAATTAAGAAAGGTAATGCATCAGTCAAACAATGTTCCATAGATATTCTAAATGTTGTTTCTAGTATAAGATAGAGCTCTACAGCATGGCACCTCACTAACTCACTGTCTTGTTTTTTTTTTCTGTTGATAGAAACGGAGAGGAAGAGGAGTCAAACGTCACCGTTGTAAGCATTGTGGGAAATCCTTCACAACATCTGGATATTTAAAGATTCATCAGAAAGTTCACACTGGAGAATTACCTTACAGCTGTGATCAATGCGGGGCGGCTTTCACACTACCGAGTTACCTGAAAAAACATCAACGCATTCACAGTGGAGAGAAGCCGTACAGCTGTGATCAATGTGGGGCAGCCTTTACACTACAGTGTAACCTAAAAACACATCAACGCATTCACACTAGAGAGAAACCGTACAGCTGTGATCAATGTGAGTCTGCTTTCACAGTACAGTGTAACCTAAAAAAACATCAACGCATTCACACCGGAGAGAAGCCTTACAGCTGTGAACAATGCGGGGACACTTTTTCTCGGGGCGATGCCCTTCAATCTCACCAGCGCGTTCACTCTGGTGAGAAGCCGTACTGGTGTGACCAATGTGGGGAAACCTTTTCTTGTTGTAGTAACCTTAAATCTCACCAGCGCATTCACACTGGAGAGAGGCCGTACTGGTGTGACCAATGTGGGGAAACCTTTTCTAAGAGTTGTAACCTTAAAAGACACCAGCTCGTTCACACCGGAGAGGAGCCGTACTGGGGTGAACAATGTGGGGAAACCTTTTCTCAGAGTGGTCACCCTTAAAAGACACCAGCGCATTCACTCCGCCTCGTTGTGAACATGTTTCAGAGCCAAGCTGTTTCCTCCTCCTCCTCATGCCCTGATAGTTGTGTTGTTATATTCTGATCTTTTCTCCACATCGAAGGCTGACCAGCAGGAACTTTATCTTCTGAGCAGCATGTACGTCGTCCTGGCTACGACCACGTATTACGCTCCCTCCCTTTGAAGGGGGTAGTCCTGTCGTTCGTGGAAATAGTTTTAACTCTCAGCTTTGAACCGTATCCCACAGGCTTCTTCAGTGGATCAGATTTCAGTCACATTAAAAAAAGCTGCTTTGATTCAGGGGGAAGTTAAAGAACTGAAGTGGGCTGTGGAATCTGGTCCAAAGCTCCAAATGAGTGAATAGGCTTGTTTGAGAAGAGCCAGGTCTTCGCAGAATCGATCACCGGTAATCGACACCCGCTGCATGCTGGGTAGATCTGTGTCCAACCTGTTCCTGACTCGCTCTGACCTAATGCACACGTGGGCAACAATGGCCACACGAGATCGCGGCTGCCGCAGGTCTGAGACCAGGCACCGCAGTGGCTTTTCACCGACTGCAAGGCCAGGTGGACCCAGCAGAGCATGCTGGGAAACACTGGCCTCTCAGCTGATCCAACAGCTGATTGGTTCACAGTTGACTCACCATGACAACGTTTTACATGATCTTTTTATTGATTTTGAATTAGTGGGATTTCAACTGCTATTAGTCTGATTTAAATGTTTATTCTGTACAGAACCCATGTTGTTGCTGATAGTGACGTTAGAAGTCAGAGAGACTAAATCGGATCAGATCACTGATCATCTCCAGTCTGTTAATTAGCACCAGATCATCTCCCGTCTGTTAATTAGCACCAGATCATCTCCCGTCTGTAATTAGCATCAGATCATCTCCAGTCTGTTAATTAACATCAGATCATCTCCAGTCTGTTAATTAACATCAGATCATCTCCAGTCTGTTAATTAGCATCAGATCATCTCCAGTCTGTTAATTAGCATCAGATCATCTCCAGTCTGTTAATTAGCACCAGATCATCTCCCGTCTGTTAATTAGAATCAGATCATCTCCCGTCTGTTAATTAGCATCAGATCATCTCCCGTCTGTTAATTAGCATCAGATCATCTCCAGTCTGTTAATTAGCATCAGATCATCTCAGTCTGTTAATTAGCATCAGATCATCTCCAGTCTGTTAATTAGCATCAGATCATCTCCCGTCTGTTAATTAGCATCAGATCATCTCCGTCTGTTAATTAGCATCAGATCATCCAGTCTGTTAATTAGCATCAGATCATCTCCCGTCTGTTAATTAGCATCAGATCATCTCCAGTCTGTTAATTAGCATCAGATCATTCCAGTCTGTTAATTAGCATCAGATCATCTCCCGTCTGTTAATTAGCATCAGATCATCTCCCGTCTGTTAATTAGCATCAGATCATCTCCCGTCTGTTAATTAGCATCAGATCATCTCCGTCTGTTAATTAGCATCAGATCATCTCCGTCTGTTAATTAGCATCAGATCATCTCAGTGTTAATTAGCATCAGATCATCTCCAGTCTGTTAATTAGCATCAGATCATCTCCCGTCTGTTAATTAGCATCAGATCATCTCCCGTCTGTTAATTAGCATCAGATCATCTCCAGTCTGTTAATTAGCATCAGATCATCTCCAGTCTGTTAATTAGCATCAGATCATCTCCAGTCTGTTCATTAACATCAGCAACCGATCCCATGTAGAGCATTTTGACAACTGGAGAGCGTACCAGCGGATATTTGGGTCTGATTAGAACATTTGAATGGATCCGAATCAGACCACACTGTTCCTGTCACTTCCTGTTCAGCCGGAAGGCTGCAGAAACATCCGGAAACTGTCCGACTTGAGAGCGGCATTTACCAACCCACCTGAGAGAATATTTAAACCATACAATATGTTCGCTGGTCTTTCTGATCACAATATGATCCTTGTGGCGTGAAAGCTCTCAAGACATTATATTATTCTGTCAGAAAGCGTGAGTCTCTGTTTACAACATTGAGGGATGAAACCGTTAAAGCTATACGCGAGGGCCAAAGCAGATTCTTTCTGGACTATAATAGAAAATGCAAAAAGGGAGATTCTGAAACAAGTTGGAACCAACTGAAGAAACTTGTAGGACAGGACACGAGAAGGAAACAACTTTTAGACGTTCAGATGAATGGACAAATTACAAACAACTCAAACAAAGTTCCAGAGGCCTTCAATAATTGTTTTATTGAATCTGTAAATAACAATCTAAAAAGTTGTCTGACAAATAATTCCGAGACCATTTTCAGCCTAGGCCCCACGGGACAGGAACATCGGAGAACTCAGCACATCCCCTCTGTTCAAAACACATCTAGAACGTAACTCGTCAGACATGTCAGCATTAATAACAATACGGATTTTCACTCCACCCAACCGTGCTGCCACTTGTGTCTCTATAGTGTCAATGTGTAGGATCAACAGTCCCACGGACCCGGGCCCAAACCCCGTCTCTGGTTTAAAGTTCTTCTTCCTGCCGCCATGTATTAGTGCTCATGGGTAGCCTAAATGGGCTCCATTCAGACCTCAACATTAAGTATTGTGTGTGTGTGTGTGTGTGTGTGTGTTTGTTTTATTGACATGCGTATTAATAATATGAATAATAATGTTAGGTGTTGCTGTCATTTTAGTCTGTTATGTTTTCTGCTGCAGCTTTGAATTGATTAGCTGTTGCGTTGGACACTGGTGTGTGATGTCACGTGTCTGTCGGCATGGTGATGACCTTTGTTTTGTCCCCCACACACGTAACATTACTGTAATGTACTATTCGTAAAAAAATAATGAGAGTTTTTTTTTTTTATTTAACAACAATGATTGGACAACAAACTAGCATTAAATTAAACAAGCAGGCAACCAGTAAAAATATAATGAAATACTAAAATGATAATGATGTATATCAAATGTATTAACAATACATGTGTAAATGTGTCAATAGTGTGTGTGTGTGTGTGTGTGTGTGTATATATATTATATATATATATATATATATATATATATATAACCAAGTAAAAATCAGAAACAAATCAACCACATGTAGTCATGAATGCATTTAAATTGTTCAGTTTTGAGAAATGGCTTGTTCTCAAACATGCTATAATGAATAGGTGCAGTTCAGTGTTCCAAATACGTGATTTTTTTGTTCATTATCATTTGCAGTTTACTGACCGAACGGTTCTTGGAAGCATCACCATCCAGTCCAACACCTTCACTCACGGTAACTTCAGTCCTTAATGGATACACAGAAGCATGAGTGATTGTGCAGGTTTTTATTAGTGTGTAACATGTTTGTGCGCACCTCCTTTACACGAACCAACTCTTTTGACGGAGAGCTGCAAGGCCTCTTGGCACATGGCTGGTCTTCGTCTTGGGTGTCCAGTGCCATCTGTATGCAGTCCTGAGAGACAGCCCACAATACAGCTGCATCCCATTGCTGATACTGAGCAATGTGTTTTAAATGGAAAAATAAACAAGATACAACAATTAGCAGATCCATTGCAAACATGCAACACATGGAGCATGGTTATTAGAAGTGTGCCATAATCATTAGACATAATCATTAGGCTCATCACTGCTGTGCCCTCGGATTTTTTTTTTACAGTCAGCAAATGTTCACGTTGGTTAAAGACTATCTCAGTAATCATGACAGCATACCTCTGCTCTTTGACGTTCACGTCGTCTTTTCCTGTTTTGGGCCATCTCCTCTTCAGAGCTGTGTGAGTCAATGATATCCATTCATTAAACAACACATGTAGTATAATTATCATCGAGACAATTGATGTTAAAATATAAAGTGAAGCCTTAATAATTTTATAGACACTTACATCATAGGCAGAGGTGGGTAGAGTGGCCAAACATTGTACTCAAGTAAAAGTACTGTTACTTCACAATAATACGACTCAAGTAAAGTAAAAGTAGTCGTCCAAATAATTACTAGAGTAAGAGTAAAAAAGTACTTGATGAAAAAGACTACTCGAGTAGTGAGTAACTGTTGAGTAACGTCTGATTTATTTCTGAACACGAGCATCAATCAGACCGACAAAGACACAAATAATCATATTTAGGCAAACTATAGCTCATCCAATCAATAAAATCAATTTATTAATTCCAAAATAGCTTAAGTGAGAGACTTGTCACATGAAATTTGGATGGATACTGCATGTGCACAACATAGGCTACTATATGTAACCTAAAAGACAAACATCCACCTATCCACAGCGAAAACTAAAACTACCGTTTCCTCAGGGTTAGATGTTGAGTTGTTGAATAATCACATGTCCGTTTGTTTTGGTCGACACAGAAGACGCCGCATAACGTAGCTGCTGTTTCGCACTTTTCCTAAAAGGTAACCATGCTTTACACTGTGAGGCCGGGGGGGGGGGTTCCTCCACGTCTGTGTTGCCTTGCCGACGGTTGATTCTTTGTTTTGCTACGCCTGTAAGCTAACACGTGCCGCCCATAGCTGTATACACCCCGTTTCTCAATGTCAAGGATCCTTCCTTGGTAGGACTAGTCCTTCCAAGGAAGGATCCTTCAGGAGCAGGTCAGAGTCCTCCTTAGCATTTGGAGAAAATGTTCAATGGAACAGGCTATCAAGTGCACGTCATTGCCGGCTTGTGTCATTGAATTTTTTTGTGGCATTTCAAAACACTGGATGAAATGGTTGTGGAAGAGTAAACTGCGCTGTTTAATTATGCTGTCGGGGATGTAGAAGATGAATCTGCAGCCGTTTCTTAATGTCACGGAAGGATCCTCCAAAGGCAGGAGGAGGACGTTACGTCATCGACGTCCGTCGAAGGACCGTTCCAATTTCGGGGATCCTCCGAATTCCTCCAAGGACGGAGTCCTTCATTCAGAAAATTTCCCATAGATAAGGATGCATATGTGTATCCTTCGCGGTCCCAAATCACCCACAATCCTATGCGCGGGCCTTTGCCGTCTCTTTAAAAATAATGATAGCGGACCTCAGCGGAAGTTCGAACGGCATCACTGACGGTGAAATAATAATTTAAATGTAAGTATCTTTAGTCTGTGCCGTAAATTTGTTATCACCAATAATATTTTAAATCAATGTAAAGCTTAACGCTTTAATGCTTGTACAAATTGCTATAATAATTAGGTAGATACACCCCGAGCTAACGTTAGCTAACTGGACCTATCATTAACATTCGGCTGTTAGCTAGCTAGGTTGCTGTCTTTGTAAAGTTGAATGTACGGTGGCATGGTCATCTCTTTTTGTATGTCGTTACCGTATGTGCGTAACGTTAGCAGAGATTTATAAAGTTGGTGTGTTTGTTTGTTAATGATAGGTCCAGTTAGCTAACGTTAGCTCGGGGTGTATCTACCTAATTATTATTATAGCAATTTGTACAAGCTTTAAAGCGTTAAGCTTTACATTGATGTAAAATATTAACGGTGATAACAAATTACGGCACAGACTAAAGATACTTACATTTACATTATTATTTCACCGTCAGTGATGCCGCTCGAACTCCCGCTGAGGTCCGCTATCATTATTTTAACGAGATGGCAAGGCCCGCGCATGGGATTGTGGGAGATTTGGGACCGCGAAGGATACACATATGCATCCTTTTCTATGGGAAATTTTCTGAATGAAGGACTCCGTCCTTGGAGGAATTCGGAGGATCCTCGAAATTGGAACGGTCCTTCGACGGACGTTGATGACGTTGGTGACGTGGCATCCTCCAAATTCTGGCTTTGGAGGATCCTTCCTTGACATTGGGAAACACCCACAGTCTGTGGTCCCGCCGCTGAGATCAAGCATGGTCACGTGACTGCACAACGCCGTTTGATTGGTGGAACACAGTCACGTGGTAGAGCCTTCAGCGGAAGACTCTCTCTGTCAAAATAAAACATTAAAACGAGGCGTACGCTGGGGTAAAAACGATGACGCGTAAAATACCAAAGAGGTAAAAAGAAAAGTAACGAGCTCATTGTAGCCTGATGTAGCGGAGTAAGAGTACAGCTTCTTCTTCACTAATGTACTCAAGTACAAGTAAGAGTATAGTGATTTAAAAACTACTCCTAGAAGTACAATGTTTTCAAAAACTTACTCAAGTAAATGTAACGGAGTAAATGTAACTCGTTACTACCCACCTCTGGTCATAGGTTTCCAGGAGAACTTGGCACCACCATCTCCTTATTTGATGCATGTTGCTCTTTGAAAATTAATAAATCAAATCAAAAATAACACATTTGTATGGTAATTTCCAAAACACACTGGAAACATGTTTCTCATGAAGGCTACAGGTAGAGTGACAGGCTGGCAGTTGCAGAAGTCTGACAGGTGGAATCAACTGGGAAATCAGTAAATCAATCAAGATTCAAGATTATTTATTTGTCCCAAGGGAAATTTGTCTTGGACATACAGGCTGCTACATAAACCATGGTACAATCAATATGACATATCACTTGATTTTAGTAAAACGTTGGATTGTATCTCAATAACAAAATTATAAGTAATGAAATCGCCACATAAAACGCATACTATAAAAGTAAAAAAAGTCAAGAAATACAAGCAGTATGAGTAACAATAGTGTGAATTTGCATGCCGTAGATGCAGTGCAATAATTTGAAAAACCGTACTACACAAATATGACCAGTAAAATATACAGAATAGCCAACATCTTACCATCAAAACATACGTGCCACAGTTGTTAGACGAACCTTGCTTTTGTAGGCCCTGTTGTATGAGCAGTACACAATTATTAATGAAAGATTGATGAACAAGTGGTACAGTTCCTAAGAATTATTTAAAGAAATACCTTGTCATCTGCGCCGAAAGTCCTCCAAGGTCCAGGGGACAAGGTCTGAGCAACACTTCTGAGAAGACGGTGTATTGGAATAGTAAATGTAATGCAGGGCTGCCAACTCTCACGCATCGGCCGTGAGACACACGCATTTGACCGGTTTCACACGCTCACACCCCCCCCCCCCCCCCCCCTCGATTTCTCACGCTGAAGTGTCAACCCGGTCGGTCAAATTTCTGAAAGATGAGTTTATCTATGTTTTTACCTGTTGAGCCACTCGTGATCGACTAGTTGTGCTTTCAGAGACTGTGAGTGGGTTCAAGAGCGCTCCCTGTCTGTGGAAGTTTCAAATTGTCGCAAACTGAAAACATTTTTTTTTACAAGCCATCCCAGGTGCATTTCCCCGGCTTCAGGTATGAGCTCTGAGTATCACAGACCCGTCCGTCGCTTGGTGTCCACTCTCTCTGTAAAGATAGAGGTGAGCAGCGCGGCTGGTAGTGTAGCAACTTCAGTTCATTGTAGTGGACGCGCTCTGCTGTGGGCAGTGACGCGTTGCATCTGTGCGTAGACCTCCGATGAAGAGCAGCGTACGGCCACCTCTAAACTCTGTCAGAGACCAGAGACCCAAATGGGCCTCTGTGTCTGTCAGACGGTCTGAATGAGATCCACCATATCAGCGGAGCAATGACATGCACAGCTGACTGTATTAATACAACTCTCCAAATCTCGGACAACAGAGATGGGAGTTGTTATGTTTTGAATGTGCACAAAGTTGTAGACATGAGCAGAAATCTGATGAAACACATCAGAGCTATACTTTATATATATAAATATATGTATATATATGTATATATACTATACTATATATACGATACTGCAACGTTGGGCCTATGGTGCTTCTCTAACCTCTGTGCATCTCTAAATGTATCTGTAAATAATTCATTCAATGTTTTATAAAATGAACAAATAGTCTTTATTTTCCCAAAAAAGTAAATCCAGTAAGTGTGTGGGGGGGGGGGGGGGGGGGGGGGGATGAGGATGAGGGCCAAACATTACTGAACCTTGGCACAAAGGATTAGAATTTATGTAACTCAGTGGTTCTCATTCTTTAGAATTTCAGTGGTCTGAGTTGATCCCTCAACATTAATTTAACTTTGGGTCCCTGGTCCCTACACCAGGGACCCCTGGACCTGTTCACCACAGACCCAGATCTTCTCAGCTGTTGCTGACATATGCTACTGTCTCTTCATGTGGTTCATTATGTTTGGCACATTGTGTGGGTCAGTTCTTATATCATAAGAAGTTAATAATGTAAATGCTGAATGCCCTAAAACCTGTTGATACAACAAAACACAAAGGTTCTTAACCCAACAGTTTTGCACATATCATGCAAGACTTGATTTCTCCATTTCTTTTGCACAAAACTCTCCAGAAAGTGCCATTTAATGGTTTATTTTTCAAAACTTTTTCCTGGGGGGGGGGGGGGCATACCCCCAGACCCCCCTAGGGAGAGCCCCATCCCCCCACATATAACAAATCCCAATTTAAACAGTGGAGTATAATAATCCTGAAAGAGCCAAAGAAATTGCTTTTTACGCGGCAAAATATGGCCCCCCCCAAATCTCACTCCAAGGTTTTGGGAAAAGTTGGCAGCTCTGGTAATGTAAAGTTTAAAAACCAACATATAACCAATGCTTTGAACATTTAGGAACTGTCCAGAGGTTGGAACTTCGCAAATTTCATGTACCCACTTAGTCCTTGTGACAGAGAACTTTTAGCATGGGGGCTAAAATGGGGCCAAGTCTGGTGCAGATGGGTAAAATTTGAAAATCTATGGCCAGTAATCCAAAATTACATTTTAAGATAATGGAAAGCACTTGCTTAAGTTGCAAAAAAAAAAAAAACAGGAACCCCCCCCCCCCCCCCCCACCACAGGGCAAAATGGCAGAAAATGTGCCGAGGAACTCTTAATGGGACTCTTGTCATAAAGGACTCAAACAGAACTGCCCTGCTGTGAAATGTTGGCAATGGTTTTGTTTTCGTTGCTTTTAAGCACCAAATAGGAATTGTGTGTCATACACTAATATGCCAAAACATCTAAAGTTTATATAAAACAGAACCATAGATTTAAAAAAAAGAAAAAAAGGACAAGTGGTGGAAAAAAGAACTACCACCATCCAGAAGGCAAAAAAAACCTTATTGCCCTAAAAAATTGAATGGTACGGTCCAACTGTCATCTCTCCAGCCAATGCCATAAAGTGGATCTAGGAAGTAAATCTTCCTTTTCTGTGGTTTTATTATCAGTTAAATGGGTTAGAATATAAACAGATACACAGTAACGCATTTTGACTTTAAAAGTTGACCTTGTACAGAACACAACAGAAAACTACAGGGAATGCTTAAAGATTTATCTGTGATGCACTGCAATTTTTTGCAATGATTAAGATTGGCAACGGGAAACTTTGTTTTATAGTAAGTTTAAACAGAAAAAGCCTAAAAGCCTAAAAACTACATTTACGTACACGCATAGTCCAGTGTCCAGGTATCCAAACTGGGAGCAGAATGCACTGCAGAGTTGCTGCATTCACCTACACAGGAAAATATGTTAATATAAAATGTGAGTAGTTAAAAAAATAACTTCATTATTTAACTAAAAAGCTAACTTATTGAAGAATCAACACAGAAATTACCGGCAGGTGATCCATAGGATTCAAGGACACTGGTGGAAACCAAGTTGCTATAACATGGCTGTTTGCTGCAAACATTCCCGCCACTCTCTGTAACAGATATAGTTGATCTCTTAATGTTGAACTGTTGATAAATCCATTCCAATTTGTTTGAATATTTTTTCAAAAATGACCTTTTCTATCATTTCGAGACAGCTGTTCAGGATCTGCCAGAGTATAGACACATCGGTTAAAAAAAAAAAATTTAACAATTGAATTACATCAGCTTGCACAATCAATATGCATCATCTCATTAGCGTACGTTCTCAATTCTTACTGTTCCACTGATGTCCTCAATCAGTCCCAGACTACAAAAGTCCGCTCGAGTGAGGACCACATTGTCCACAAATGCTGGATGTTTATTAGGATCTTTGGTCCTATCCAAAACCTCCATTGACTAAGGGAAAGAAGAAAAAAAGTCAAGACCTGTACCTTGTAATAGTAAGCACAATTCATAGTAGCCTACAGTTGATTTGCATCACCTTTTTTTTTTTTTTTTTTTGCATGTTTTGAAACTCCTGACCCCAGCAGGCCTTATTTGGCTTGACTTTCTGAAGACTGGTGAAGTCTATCTGCTCTTTGTCATAGTACACTAATCGAAAGAACACAAAAAAAATCATTCTATTTAAAAGTTGCTTCATTAAAGCAGCTGACTCACACTTCTGTTGTTCCTCACTTCCTCCACTAAAGCAAAAGGACGTGGCGGACATCCCAGGTTGAAGGGAAGGAGCTGTTCAATGAAATTAGGTTACATTTTCCTTTTATACCAGCATAAAAGAAAAAAAACATTCATCTTTGTGCACTAACAAACGTAGAAATATACCCATTCTAAATAGGAGGCCATGTGCTAAATTGGTACAATTTAAATCTATAATTGTAACTTACAATTAATTAACACAGCAAAAATATACAGGTCCTCGTATTTTTATTGTTTTGAGCTTTGCACAAGTCTTAAAGGAGAAAAAAGCACAAAGGAATAACCCACCCAACATGAGTCTCCCATAGCTGTCCAACTGCATCTCCCCATTTTCTGGAACAATCTTTTTGTATTGCTCTTCTGCAATGTTCAAGAAGTAATTGTTCTTCTTCATGCCTGACAACAGCTGCTCCACACACTGGCTGTTGATGTAACCAGCAAGCTCAGGCACGGGTCCCTCTCATCCCTGCTGTTCCCCTGGTGGAATACATCACTAAGAACAAAATGCTCTGAAGACCCAGTGAGAGGATGGCCATTATCGTTCGCTGGTACCTTGGGGTGCTTCAACCAGGACATATTCGCTGTTAGTTTCCCCTCTGAAGCCTGCTTAATGTTGTCCACATTAGGCTCCACCGACAGTCCTTGAAAAGGATGGAAAGTCCCTGGTTGTCGGCGGTTGCCATGTAACGCCAGTCCCCCTGGCATAGTTGTAGACTTTGATGTTGGGAAAGTGTGTCCATGACAGTAACATGTCCATATAATCACGTGGACTGTCCGCTCGTAGATTAAATTTGACAGAGCACACAATGCCACATGGACAAGTGATTACAGCATTGCCACCTACACAACACGAGTGTTTATTCATACTCATGTACTTGCAGATTTTCAGGGATTAAATTACTTAAAAATGATTGAAATGTCATATTTTATTTCACTCACCAGAGGCACCCCAGACCTTCTCAAAAACTCTGTTGTAGGTGACCCTATTAGACATCTTTTCATGCCGTCTTAGGACAAGATCCATCATTGGAGCCTTTGCTGTCCAAACCCCACTGCTCGCACAGCGCTCTCACCTCCTCTACCTGTTGTACAAAAACATTTCTAAGTCAATGTTTATCTTAAGCATATTTTGACAGTGCCAAAACATTTTATTTCAGAAATCTTATTTCACTTTCACAACTAACCTTCCAGTTAAGGAGTTCATCAGCTAGGCGTTCTTTTGTTACCTGCATGTCATCACCTTCAGTAGTCATTTTAGATGCTTGTAATTTGTCATGTTCTGTGTCCAGGACTACAGTGGATTGCCTAGTATGTGTTCCAATCCATGGAGCCCAGTTGTGGTTTTTTGGTGGCACAATAAAAGGATTGTTTCAACCACCTTAAGAAACAAAAAGAGGTAATATTAGGGACCACTTTCAGTGAATTCACACACTTATGTACATACCATTTTGTTCTCAAAAACACGTTTCTGCATGACTTTTCATGTCATGAAACCCCGACTGATGATTTCTGTGGCAATAGCATCCCAGAATTTGTTGATGTCCACCTGTCAATCATAGTCTTGAGGGGGCCCCTCGATGTCACTGACTGTTAAAGGAAAAGTTTGTGTTTAGTTGTCTACATGTGGAAACCCTGTGACTGTTCAGCATAATAATTCAGAGAGAGGAGTTATGATAAAACATTTAATTCTATAAATTATGACAACAACAAAAATTGTCTAACTTGCATGGCGTATTGAAAACACCCTTCTTATGTAGGTCCATCACAGCAACAGCTGGGCTGTATCCACATGATACACAAGCAAAGTTGTAGTCATGTTCAGTAAGGGCCTCAAAATGGAGATACCCCTGAAGAACCCTTTCCTTGTTTGGGAAGGACACTCCCTCAGTTGCCTCAATTGTTTCAACAACTCTGCTGACAGCAGTATGTCTCTGTGAAAATGAGCGGAAATGCAACAATAATCTGATTGAAATATACATTATCTTTTGGGAGATTGACATTCTGAAATCTATTTTGAGATTTATTTTTTCAAATTTTTAAGTTCTCACCTGTAATGCATTCCTTATTGTGAGGCATAAGTGCAGAGGCAGGATTATGTGGTCATCAAAGTTGTGGAGACCTTCATCCCACTCCTGATGTCTGTAGAACATGCCACACTTCACGCATGACTTGCTGTAGGTTGAAATCCCTATTAAGAAAATTGAACAAAAAGGTGTTAAAATGCCAAGAATGCCTTTTACATTGTTTCCTTTTCTTTTTGGGGGGTGAAACCTCACTGTATGATAACAATGTAAAAATGTAGAACCATTTAAACCACTCACCTTCAACTATGCCTGTGGTCATTAGAATCCTCCCTTTTGACGTGATGAGTATAGGGTCAGTGAGTATGTCATCACACTCCTTGCATCTGTACTCCTTTAGTGTCAAGTGCTTCGGCAAGGTACCCAACTGCTTTCCATCTCTTGACTGTTCGATGACAGCCTCGGGGAGTTCAGCAGGTTACGTTTTATGTGAATTAAGGTCATTCAGCAATTTTGCTACCCCTTGGTCATTTGGTGAATAAGACCCTTCCTTCATTTCACTTGTGGCTGTTTGATCTGTGGTGGGATGTGGTGAAATGCTTTCCTGTTCAGCGGATTTAACCCTTTTAAACAGCTCCCTTTGTGTTGCAAAAAGGTGCCATTTTCCAACTGATTTGTGGAGACATGAATGCCTAGCTTTTGAACATGGGCAATGCCAGCTGTTCTGCTTCCTGTTGTATGCTACCACAACCCTTCCAAGCCTAGAATAGTAGGACACCTTTGGTCGTAAACAGAAATGTGAAATTTTGTGGCTGGGCCACCAACAGAAAGTTTAAGAGACAGGGGCACACCCGCAGCATCTGCCTCCTGTTGACGCTGAAGGAGAATGGATTTGCGATCTCCAAACCAATTGTTTCCCACCATTTCCACCAAGGCCTCCTGTGGCAAATACACTGCTGGTTTGTCCGCACGTGGGCAGAACATTAAGGACATTATATGCTGACATTCAAAAGGGAGCATGCTTGACCGTACAGTAAAGTAAGCATTGCGACAGCAATGTTCCACCTCGCACATCAATTTTGGTGTGGGGCCTCAAGTATTTTTCACAACGTCGATTGGTATTGCTGGCATACAAAATTACTTCTCAACAGCAAACACTCCATTTTTAGGATCCACAGACTTGCATGCCAATAATCGGTCCCTAGTAACAGTTTCAAAGGCAATTGTATGCTTCCTTGAGACATGTTTTTTAAAAATTTTCACGTTTAATTTTAGTTGACAATGTGGACAACTTACAGTTCTCCGCTTGCCAGTGGAGATTATAGGTTGCTGTTGAGGGTCTTCAGGGGCCAGGGTTGTCTGTTTGGGGGCCTGTGGAGGAGCTGGAGGGGCAAAAGTGGCCTGTGGAGGGTCTGAAGGGGTGAGAGTGGCCTGTGAAAGGTCTGGAGGGGCGACAGTGGCCTGTGGAGGATCTGGGGGGGCGACAGTGGCCTGTGGAGGATCTGGAGGGGCAACAGTGGCCTGTGGAGGATCTGGAGGGGCGACAGTGGCCTGTGGAGGGTCTGGAGCGGCCATGGTGGGCTGATTAGGAGCCTTCTGCCTGCATTTCCACCAACATTCCAGAACTTAAACCTAACATTCTAGAATGGCAGTTTAACATTCTAGAACTTAAACCTAATATTCTAGAATGGCAGTTTAACATTCTAGAACTTAAACCTAATATTCTAGAATGGCAGTTTAACATTCTAGAACTTAAACTTAACATTCTAGACCTAAAGCATAACATTCTAGAACTGTTTGTAACATTTGTGACAGTAATCTTTAAAATTCTAAATCTTGAACCTATTGTTCTAGACCTGTAGCATGCAAATGTAGCAAATGCAATTTAACATTCTAGAACTTAAACCTAGCATTCTAGAACTGCAGCTTACCAATCAAGAACAACAATGTAACATTTTAGAACCTTAAGTAACATTTTATGTTGTGGTTTGGGGTTTTTGTTGGGTTTGTTTTCCTGTTTTTGCCTCCCTGTGAATGTCTCAGCGTTTTCCCCGGTCCCGTGTGTCTGATCTGTCTCCTGTTCCCGGTAAGCGTCTGTATGTTCTGTTTCCTGTTTTATTTGGTAGTCAGCTTCCTGTCTGGTCTGGTCTTGTCTTGTCTGGCTTTACTTTGTTTGTCTGATTGTCCTGCCCCGCCCTAATGTTGTTCACCTGATGTCTCACCTGTTCCCTGTTACTTTATTACCTCCTGTATTTTACCCCAGTGTTCCTTTGCCTCTTGTTGGATCATTCCAGTTTGTTTGCTTGTATGCCGTCGCCCTGTGTGTCTTCCAGCCTACTTGTTTCCCTGTCGTCCCTGGCCTACCTGTCGGAGCTCCAGCCACCCCCTGTGAGTTTTTCCTTGTGACCTGTTTTTCTGTTTGGATTTTGCCTGTTCCCTGAGCCCTCGTTTGGATTGTTTTTTGGACTCCTTCTGTTGCTCCTGTGTTTTGTTGACTTGTGGCACTTATTAAACATCTGTACCTTTTGCCTGCTGCTCTGCGTCTGGGTCCTTCTTCATGCTGTCCCGTAACATTTTTGTACCGCATCTTAAAACTCAAGAAATGCCTGGGTAGCTCAGTCTGTAGAGCACGAGACTCTAGAGCTAAAAGTAACATTTTAATACTAATGGCGGTTTTCCACTGCGTGGTATCGACTCGCCTCGCCTTTTTTGGTTTTCTATTACGCAAAAAAGTCCCTGGGACCTGCTACCAGGTACTTTTTTTAGTACTACCTCAGTCGAGGTTCCAAGCGAGCCGAGGCGATACCAAAAGGTGACGTGAAAACCTGGAGACTGCTGATTGGTCTGAGAGAATCGTCACTTCTGACTGCGTCATCAGCAAACAAGAGCGCGGAGTGTGTGTACAACAAACGCGCCATTTAAAAAACATTCTAGCCAGCCACCAAGTATCTAGCTACTCTCTGCACTATTCGTACTTTTCAAAGTTCAACATGGACAGCCGCAAAACCACGCCGTGGTCAACAGAGGAAGTGAAGACGTTTTTGTTTCTGGTTGCGGATGAGCGGATCCAGCGAGAGCTAGATGGGGCGACGCGTAATGAGAAAGTATACAAACAGGTCGCTGAACTCATGTCCTCATCGCTACAGTCGCACTTTCCAGCAGTGCAGGGAGAAGCTGAAAAAGCTAAAAAGCGACTATCGCGCCATTAAGGATCACAACGGCCGGAGTGGTTCCAATAGAAAAAATTGAAAGTGGTTTGCGCAAATGGATGCGATAAACGGACAAAGACCGTCGAGCAATGGGAGGGAGTGCGGGCTTGACTCGGCCACCACTCTGTTGGAGTCCATGATAGAGGATGGTAAGTGTTTCTAAACTTTAACGTCTGCAGGCACACTGCTTGAAAGTTTTGTTTAAGTTAGTTATTGTCAACCATGATAGTTAAGGCTACTCGTAAACTTGTGTAAAACATATAGCAGATAACAATAATGCTATCACTGCTAGCTCTAGCTCGCTGCTAGTGCTAACGTTATTTCCCAATGAGCTTGAGATGAAAACGTTTGTAATAATACAGCCTGCAGTTACACATATGCAACATGAGGGTTAACCGGCAACTGATCTTTCTATTCAAGATTCCTTTTCAACGATCTTGGAGCATTCAGAGACTCCTGTCGATGACTATTGGGCACCGGCAACTCCAGCACAGGCAGGAGAAGCGTCGACCCCGGCGACTCCAGCACGGGCAGCACCATCGTCACCTGCAAGTCCGGCTACCGGTTAGTATATAATGATTTAAAACCTGAGAGGAATGTGACTTTTCGTACACGCTAAATGTAATGTGCAGTCAAATGGACATGGCACATAAAGCACCCAAAGAACGCAATGACCTCACATGTAAAACTGAATGTCGTGAAGATATCCCAGACATGCTGTGAAGATATCCCAGACATGCTGATTTAACTTTCTGTGGGAAAAGGCAACCGGTTTAGCAGCATGACAGAAAAAGTCAACTCTTCTAGTCCGTAGTCTGGGAATCTATACACTGTGCTTAAATTAATACACTTAAACATATTTGAGTTGTTGCAAGCTCCATTATGAAAACAAATGTTTTTGTTTTTAATTCAGGCCGGAGGAGGAAACATCCTAGGGAGCAGGAGCATCTGGCTCTCCTGAGGGAGATGCATGAGTCCGATCAGGAGCAATGGGAGCGCCATTTCCAGATGGTGTTTGATGATGCTGCCCAGGCAAGAGTGCAGGAAGCAGCCTTGAGGAGGGAAGAAATGGCAGCAACTGCAGCCTTTAATCAGGCCTTCCTGGGGACACTGAGCCAGCTTGTGCAGGCCCTGCACAGCCAGCGGGACTAGCTGGACTAGACAGTATTCCGTTATTAGGGGTGATCCGAGTATCCGGCTGAAACGAGTATCCGGTACGGATAAAGCACTTTTGCCGAGTACAAGTATTATCCGAGTAATATGAGTCAATATCCGTGCTCGGATTGAATAAAACTCCTCAACTGGCCGCGCAGCGTTCTGTGATAATCACAGCGCCCCCCCCCCCCCGCCTACAAACCCGCTCAGATCAATCACACACACACAGAACATGGAGAAATGCGCTCTCTCTCTCTCTCTCTATCTCTCGCTCGCTCGCTCTCGCGCTCCCGCTCCGTCAGGCAGGCAGTCGGTCTGCGGATCTGTTCCGTTAACGTTTAGGGTTTCTTCAGCTTCAGGTTTGTTTTTAACTTTGGTTTGTAGTCCTTACATAGTAACCAGTAGATTTCTGGTGAACGTGGGGTTTGTAGTCCTTACATAGTAACCAGTAGATTTCTGGTGAACGTGGGGTTTGCAGTCCTTACATAGTAACCAGTAGATTTCTGGTGAACGTGGGGTTTGTAGTCCTTACGTAGTAACGAGTAGATTTCTGGTGAACGTGGGGTTTGTAGTCCTTACATAGTAACCAGTGGATTTCTGGTGAACGTGGGTTTCAGACATGCTGCTTGGTTTAAATGCAACTCCAGTTGCGTCTCTTTTTTTTTTACTGTCAGCTGCCCCCCCCGCCCCCTCTCTCTCTGTGTCGCTCACACACACACACACACACACACACACACACACACACACACACACACACACACACACACACACACACACACACACACACACACACATATACCTGGTGTGGAATTAAAAAAAAAAAAATACACACTGATCATAAAAAATAAAAAAGTTAAAAAAATAAAGTTATATTGAGTATGAAAACTCATTTCTCTGAAAACTCTGTTCATTACATTTTACTTCATAATTGCAACAGCATGTGTTGTATTCATTGTTGCAAAACGTTCTGTATATAGTTTGTTTGTTACCATGACAACACCATTGATCTGAAGCTCGATGCTGTCATGTAAATAGTTTTCAAATCAGCAATAACTATAACAATTTTTGATCAACTCATATCAATTGCATGCTTAAATAACATACCGGTTAAAGCCCCGCCCATTTCAAGAGAACCCGACCCACTTCCGGGTTAAATCTGACCATTTCCGGTTTGGGCCCCGCCCAGTCAGAGTACGGATCCGGATACAGATAATTCATGTGGTAAACAGATACAGATACTGATAATGCTGTACTCACTCATCCCTAGCGGGGTGATCAGGCTTTTGCAGTTGCTGCCCCGAGACTCTGGAACAATTTACCCCCTGATATACGTACTATTACAGATGTCACTCTTTTCCGGTCCAAACTCAAAACATATCTGTTCAGTCTGGCTTTTAATACGTAGCAGTGGTGTGATAATTTCATTCTTTTGTTTCTTTGTAACCTTTTCTGATTTTATTGTTTTCTATGTTTACTCTTTCTGTTGTTGTGATTTTACTCATTTTGTTAAAGCACTTTGGATACCTGCTGGTAGTTGTAAAGTGCTATATAAATACATTTTGATTGATTGATTGAATGTTAAGCTACAGTTCTGGAATGTTGAGTTGCATTTCAAGAACAAAGTTTTAGAATTTTAAGAGTTGCAGTCATAAAATATTACTTACAGTTTTATAATGTTAAGTTGAAGTTCTAGAATGTTAGTCTGCAGTTCTAGAATGTTAGGTTTAAGTTCAAGAATGTTAAGCTGCAGTTCTAGAATGTTAAGCTGCCATTCTAAGCTCTGAAGTTCAAAAACAATAGGTTGAAGTTTTAGAATTTTTATAAGTTGTGGCCCTAAAATGTCACTTACAGTTCTAAAATGCTATGTTGTAGTTCTAGAATGTTAAGTTTAATTTCTAGAATGTTAGGCTGTCGATCTAGAATGTTAGGTCAAAGTTCCAGATTGTTAAGCTGCAGGTCTGGAACAATAGAATTTAGAATTTGAACATGCATTGTCACCAGACATGATCTGAGGAACAGGAGGTCAGCACTGGTCGTAAAATACAGGCACATTTACTCTGGAATGGAAGTGCCAATCTTTTGGCTTTGACAGCCGTTCCGCACCAACCACCTATTACTGTGTAGAACTCAGGGATTCCCACTCTCTAATGGCGGTTTTCCACTGCATGGTATATACTCTGCTTTTGTGGTTTTCCATTACGAAAAAAAGTCCCTGGGACCTGCTACCAGGTTCTTTTTTTAGTACTACCTCAGTCGAGGTTCCAAGCGAGCCGAGGCGATACCAAAAGGTGACGTGGAAACCTGCAGACTGCTGGTTGGTCGGATCACCGCGTTCTTAGCAAACAAGAGTGCTGAGTGTGTGTCCAGAACAAACCGGACATTTAAAAAAAAAATCTAGCCAGACACCAGATTATCTACTCTCTGCACTATTCTCACTTTTCAACTGTTTAATATTAAGGGCCATTAGGGGCTTTATGTCGTTTCCAATATTGCACACTGTTATTTAAAAAAAGGGAAAAAAAAGACAATTTATCAAAGAAAAGTTTTTATTTAGCTATTCAAGTAGCGCATCAAACCCTCCCGTACACCCCGGTCTTCTTCCTCTACACCCTGTGACAGTGTCAACACCAGCTCTGCTGTCCCACATGCATCCCAGTTGTCATAAAACTATCCGTGACTCTCATAAAGATTATACGAAGCCCAGTAGGTCAGAGCCAGAGATCTCACCGGTCGGACGTCGGCCACCAGATGGTCTGCGGCGGCAATTTTGCAAAGCGTGAATGCTCTGAAACACAAACAGTAAACAGCATTCATGTTGGTGTGTAATCATGGTTGCTAAAGTTCATGTACTTTATATAACGCTAGCGTATAGTAAATACTGACCAGGGCCCCTAACACATGCAAATGTTAGCTGACGTTACCAGGAAACTTAACTTACCCTTTTGTGTCGGCGAACAACCGTCATGTCGACGTCTGAACTCCGTTGGAATTCCCAAACTCTTGTTTTTTTTATAGCGGTGATTTTGTTGCTTCCTTCAGCTTCTTTTGAAACAAAACATTTCTTCTGGCTGTGGCGAGTAGCCGACGTGCTGTTGTGAGTCGCGTTGAAAATTACATCATCAGGCGTAGCTATGGTGACCAGCCACGCTGAGGCGTTACTCATTTTGCAATGGAAAACGGACGCAGAATGAGTTGAGTCGTGTAGAGGCGAGTCAAGTCGAGTCGAGCTGTTACCAGCAGTGGAAAAACGCCATAAAACACCACCGCCCAACATGGAGCTTGAACACATGACCCTAAGATGCCCTAAAATGATATTTACAGTTCTAGAATGCTATGTTGTAATTCCAGAATGTTAGGATTAATTTCTAGAATGTTAGGCTGTCGATCTAGAATGTTAGGTCAAAAATCCAGATTGTTAAACTGCAGGTCTGGAATGTTAAATTGCAGTTCTGGAATGCTATGTTGTAGTTCTAGAATGTTAGGTTTAATTTCTAGAATGTTAGCCTGTCGATCTAGAATGTTAGGTCAAAGTTCCAGGTTGTTGAGCTGCAGTTCTGGAATGTTAAGTGTCAGTTCTAACACAATAAAATTTAGAATTTGAACATCACCAGACATGATCTGAGGAACCGGAGGTCAGCACTGGCAGTAAAGTGCAGGCACATTTACTCTTGAATGGAAGTGCCAATCTTGGGGCTTTGACAGCCGTTCTGCACCAATACAACCACCTATTACTGTGTAGAACTCAAGGATTCCCACTCTCTAAAACACCACCGCCCAACATGGGGCTCGAACTCACGACCCTGAGATGGCCTAAAATGATACTTACAGTTATAGAATGCCATGTTGTAGCTCTAGAATCTAGGATCTCAGGTCTGGAATGTTAAATTGCAGTTCTGGAATGCTATGTTGTAGTTCTAGAATGTTAGGTTTAATTTCTAGAATGTTAGGCTGTCGATCTACAATGTTAGGTCAAAATTCCAGATTGTTAAGCTGCAGGTCTGGAATGTTAAATTGCAATTTTGGAAAAATAGAATTTAGAATTTGAACATGCATGGTCCTATAGTGCCATGTATGCATTGATGACTGAAAGACATCTTCTGCCTCCATTTATCTGTTTACTACAGTGTGTTGAATTCATGTTAATGTGTATATAAAGACATTTCAATTAGTGGAAAAAATTGCAGGGGGGGGGGGGGGATATAAAAAAAGTCTAATCAACCAAAACTTTCGCGACCCCCATGCAGTACCTCCGCGGACCCCCTGTTGAAGACCCCTGCTGTATATTATTGCTGAAGGCATCAGAACTACGATTGACCACAATTGGAATTATGTACTTAACAAAAAAGTGTGAAATAACTGAAAACATGTCTTATATTCTAGTTTCTTCAACGTAGCCACAATAGTTAACATTAACATAGGTTAATTAGTGCTAACTAACATGCTAGTTATGACAACTAGGACAGTGGTTCATACATAATATTGCATGGATCACTTGAGTGTTGTTGGAGCTAAATCCCGCTCCATTCTCAGGATTCAGGCAATTAGTAGTCAAAATTTCAGATGTTGATGTGTGAATCCATTTTATTACATAGGATATCCTAAGACAAAGTTGGATCAAGCTATCACAGATCTCCCCTTCCTTTGTCTGGCTCTTCGGCTCTTGGACTCCTAGTCTTATCCACAAAGGGTGGGGTGGGGGGGGGGGGGTCTCCAGGTCACAGTGATATGTGATGTGTTTGTGTGCTTATTCGTTATCTTTCAGTCGGAATGTGACAGAAAGTTTATGACCCTCAGTTCAGGACTTGCAGAGCAAAAAAGCAGTGGACGTAACAGTGGGACTGGAACCAGATCCAGGAAGGTCCCTAACAATCAATTCTACTTCTGACACATTTAGGAGAGGCTGGATTCTAACGGAATGTATTGCAAAACAACTTAATGCCACAAACAACCAACTATATACTTATAACAACAAACTTAATGCATGACCAACATGTCTTCATTTATATTGAAATAATGCTTTTACCTTTTGGCTTGAATGTATAATGCAAATCACAAACAATGTTTATGCACATAAAACATTTTAAATTCCAACAGTGTATATAGCAGCCAAGTATGTTTTTTATATGCACAGATCACCAAGAAGCTGGCGGGCAGAGCTCGTGGTGCACAAACATCGGCAATGAGCACGGGCAGGTCCTGATGTCCGTGCTGACCGTGGAGGAGGGCCAGAGACTGGAGAGGATGGCTGCTGGGTTGATGCGGCGCTACAGGGACGCTGGAGTGGCCCCGCCAGAGCTGCTCTATGTGGACCGTGGCTGCTGCACAACCCAGGAGAGGACCGCCGTGCAGAGCCTGTTCAGAGAGTGGGACCGCCTCCCGGTTTTGCCTGGACATCTGGCATTTTACGCGGCGGTTCTCTCCGGGCGTCACCACTGAGAGACATCCTCTCTATCCAAGTTTTATGAGGCATCTCTCCCATGCCATATTCAAGTAGAGCCAGGAGGATGTCTCGCAGTTGTAGGATGCCAAGGAGGCAGCGGAGCCTGGGTCCTGGAGCAGGGTCTTCATCAAGGAGCTGGCCCGGCACTGCCGCCGCCACACACGCGGGGCACGGGAGACTGAGGCGGCCATTGAGGAGACCCTGACCAGGTACAGGAATGCCAAAAGAGGCCATAGGCCTTCCTCTTTTGGACCAGGCAAAGATGCAGACAGTGTGGGAGACGAAGCGGAAGCACACTGCCTGCTTTCAGGACGTGCCGGGGTTGGACTTCTATATGAAGAAGGGCCAGATCACCAAGGGAGGGGTGGTCTTGCACATTTATCGACGTGCTTGTGGCACCGCATCCATAGAGTCCTTCCACCTCCATCTGAACCGGTTCATCCCCGGTAAGTGTGTGAGTGTGCTCATTTAGTTACATCTTTCTAAATGTAGTTACTATTCTCACATTGCTGTGTGGGACCTGGTCTTGTTTTAGGGACCAGTGCATGTGGAGCGTACTTCAACTTGTACTTGCTGGAGGGGAGGAGCCGGTGGAATGAGGACAGAGGACGGGAGGCCGTCACTACACTACACCTCCGCTGCTACAGCCAGCAGCAGCAGCAGGTTCTCAACCGACTGACCCAGGAGTTTTATGGGCTCATGCTGGTTGAAACCTACATGGAAGCAAGGGAGTCCACCGGTAAGCACTCAGCATACACGGCGACTACACACTCGTTTTTTTCTGTGGGTCTCTCTCATTTATTTTAACTCTGGTTTGTTTGTCTGTTTAAGGCGAGCTGACAGGTATGGATTACCTGTTGGCTCAGTCGGATCACAGGGCTGATCAGGATTTGTGGGGAGATCCTGATGTCCCTGATGACCTCCGGCTGGAGGAGGAGGAAGAAGAGCAGGAGGAAGTTGAGGAGAGCCTCGCAGTCGATGAGGGCTTTGGGGAGGAGCTGCTCTTCAGCATTGAGGCTCTCCTCTGAAACAGAGACACAACCAGGCCAGACCCTGATTATGGAGCGCCAGCGTCTGCTGACAGGGTGGGTGCAAACATACACACACACACACACACCCTCTCTTACTTTAATGTTTTAATCCACTGTTCTCTCCCATTCTCTCTGAATGTCACTTAAGATCCTGCCCGCTGACACAGAGGTCCCCCCTCCAGCTGTCTCCCAGGCCGAGGGAGAGCAGCAGGACCATGGCCACAGACAGCCAGCCACTCCTGACAGCGTCTACGTAAGCACTATGGAGGCACAAATTTAATGCCTTTATTTGTGTTATCTGTCACATGACAATACCAAGTGTATTATATATGAGAACTTATTACACTTAACTTACATGACTCTTACTTTACTGATGTCAGTCCTCCCCCTTTAGAGCTGCCCTGGTCCTGAAGAAGCTGGGTAATAAATGTGTGTGTTAAGCTGATTCACAGGAATGATGCTCTATCATAGAACTGCACTTCCCAGAGTGCACCAGCAGCAGCAAACTGGCTGCTTTGCACCTGATCAGTCATTATCACTGATTTGGAGCACCTGTTAAGACACGGAGGTGCTCAGTCATTCAGGCAAACAAACTGCAGAGGGAAGACGCTCCAAGTTAACTCACAAGTTCAGTCCAAAGACGCCAATGGTTGGTGGAGTGTTTGATTTACTTTCATGATGTTTTGAAATACGGCTTCTTATGTTTATTTGTGTAGCTTGGTTAAAGACACACATTGCAGCATTGACCTAATTAATGGATTTGAGTTGAATGGATTTATGCTAAAATAATGATCATTTTGAGTTTGAAAGAAATTAAGAGTAAGATACAAAATAGTAAAATGTTAAGTTCTGTCAAATGCTTTAACTTTATCAACCTTGTAAGATTCATGAAATTGTCTTAATTTATTCAAAGTGTAATGTCTAAGTGGTGGAGGCATTTAAAATGTATTTAAAAATGTCTGAAATGTTAACTTTGGTTCTGTCTTTAAAGGTTTACAACCTAATCTACTACTAATTGACCACTAATCTATTGACAGACCAATAATCTGACAAAGCCAAGATTAAGTTGGAAATTTGAGTTGTACTTGTGTCCTTTTGGAAATTGAACAAGAGGAGAACTTGACAGTTGTAAACCAACGTGGAGCAGCCTGGCCCTGAGGATAAACCGCTTCAGATCCAGAACTTGACACTCACTGGTGAGGCATTAACACTTTGGTTTCCTCCTGAGATTTACACTGAAGCCTGTCTGTCTGCTATCGGTCTGACGTCGTGAAAGAGGGAAGGCCATGGAGCGGAGGATGCTGCAGCAGGCCATTCCCTCCACCTTTGTGCCCATGGTGGCCACGACCCCGTTGCCCCAGGCCATGCAGCTGCTGGAGGCTCCACAGGAGCCTGCCGACCACCTGGTCTACAAGGACCCTGAGGACACAGCTGGCCAGGGGGTCTACAGGAGGAAAGAGGTGCCTCCAGCCTTTCCTCTGTCTGCCCCCGCGTCCAGCAGCAGTCAGCCATCATTCAACCACACACCCACCATTTGTGTCTGCTCTATAACCTCTTCCCCTCGTGTGTTTCATACGGCCACCGCCGCCTCAACCCCAGCCTGTTTCTGTCCGGCCCCAACACAATGGAGGAGCAAGGTGTTAAAATGGGGTGGGGGTTAGGGTACAAAGGGAGAATTCTGATTGGTTTGGGGGGGGGGGGGGGTGACTGGTCCACAATAAAGGTGAAAGCCTCAGAGCTGTCTTTCAATTCACTCTGGAAAACTTTCTTCATTTGAACTTCCAACTGAATCATGTCCTCTGAGAAGACCAGGACGCTATAGCGGGACAAAGTCCAAATTGGCAGCTAGAGAGAGAAAAGGTAAGATTTCAGTCTGGAACAGAGCATCTCTTTCTTTCCTGATTTAATGTTAACTCACACACTCAACCGTAATCCACTCTGGTATCCATTTAATGACACTCACCTCATTCTTTCATCTGTGTCCATGCAGGCTCCCAATCCCACACCCACCCAGGTGGAGCGCTGGACCGCGGAGGCTCTGCAGGACGCCGAGGAGACCAAGGCTGCTCGGGCTTCTCTCCTCCTGTGTCCACGCAGGCCCCTAGTCCTGCTTATTCTCCTGTGAGGACAGTTGTGTCCCCCTCATCAGATTCTGACTCCGATCAGGCTGGTACCACTTTGACAATTAAGAAAGACGTAAGTTTCATATGCTGATGCTCTCTGGACAGTTGGACCTTCAAACACATAGCAAAGAAACCAAAGTAACTCCCCCTCTTTTTTACATTTGTGTGTGCGCGTGTGTCCAAGCAGAATCCTAGTCCCACACCCAGCCAGATGGACCGCTGAGGCTCTGCAGGATGCCGTGAAGACCAAGGCTGCTCGGGCTTCGCGCCTCCTGGCCGCTAATGTCAAAAGAAAGAAAGGTAGAGTTGTAGTATTTCTCAGCAGGACGGCTTCTACAGACAAGTACTTTAATATTCTGTAACCTAAAGTCAATCAAATGTATTTAGATTTGTGTTGTGTCCACGCACGCCCCAAGTCCTGGTGATTCACCTGTGAGGAGGACTAAGAGGATTCTGACTCGGACCAGGCTGGTACCACTATCAGGAAAGAAGAGGTACGTTTCATATGCTGATGCTCTCTGCACAGCTGGACCTTCAAACACATAGCAAAGGGTTCCCATCAATAGAATCCTGGCTAACTTATTCTTTTTTTTTTTTTACTCATATGTGTTTCCATGCAGACTCCCGTGCCCAACACAGCCATCGTGATCTCCTCTGGTTTGGAGAGTGAAGATGACTCTGTGGTGGTCATCTCTTCAGACTCTGACCAGCCTGGTCCGAGTCAGACTGGGAAGAATAAAGTTAGGATTGATATGCTGAGATGGTTAATAAAATACATCCATAGTGTCGATGTTAAACGTTCACATGCATTGCAAAGTAACCCCCCCTCTTCTTCGTTGTATGTGTGAACATGCAGAATCTGTGTACCACATCCAGCCAGGAGAAGCACTGGGTCGCTGAAGATCAGGTCAAGAAGTGGAAGAAAACTAAACGTGAGTAGAGAGGAATGTGGGTTAGGGTTCTTCTTCACATTACTCTGCTGTCCGCTCAGTGGCACCTGCTCATCTGATGCACAAACGCTCCTTTTCGTACATTGTCTCGTACAGCTAGGAAACAGAGGCCCAGCACCATGATGCGGGTGAGGGACTACCCTCCTGTCCCTGAGGGAGAGGAGCTCCCCAGGTCCATAGAGTACAGGAGTAAGAAGAGGGTTGAGGCAGTGGCCGTAGCCAAGAGGAAGGGTAAGGACATCCAGAAAATGAGGAAACTTCCAAAGTTTTACCCCTGCTCCAAATGCGGAACGCCCAAGCGCCGGTCGTACGGGCATACCAAGGATAATGGTGTAGACCTTTGCGCCACTGCCTCGGGTCGTTCTGTGGAGGACTTCCTCAGGGACATGAAGGAGGAGGCTCAGCCCAGGGTTTCCCGCACAAGAAGAGGTCCCTGGAGGAGGCAAAGGCCAGGAGGAAGGGCTGGCCTTTCCACAAAAAGAAGGCATACACCTGCCAGCTGTGTGGCATGTCCGAAACAAGTGAATATGGGCATGCCAGAAACTGAAAGCACTTCTGCTCAACAGCGGGAAGTACCCAGAGCAGTGGCTATCTGAGCAGAGGGCCACGGCCGACGACTGATTATCTGTTGTAGGTGTCCGTTAGGATGCCCGCTGGGTTTTGTTTTGTAAGGTTTGTTTTTAAATAACATTTCTGTTTTTGTTCTTTTTCCAGCCAGCAGCGTGAAGGAGGAAGAGCCACAGACAGCAGCAGCAAAACTTCCCCTCTGGTGGTCCGGCGGGGCACAAGGGACACTTCAGCTACAGAGGAAACTACTTTTGCGAGACGGCGGCCGCAGGACGGATGACTTTGAGGCAGTGGGTGAAGTCCTGACCACCATCTGGAAACATCAGAAAAAGTGGAAAGTCACACGGGAAGGTCTTGGGCTCCCTCCAAAATGGAGGACGTGTTCCCTGTGTGGCCGACACATGGTCAGAGGCACTGGCCACAGGTTCCACAGGAAGACCAGGGAGATGTGCTCCAGAGCCGACCTGAAGAAAAGGACTATGGAGCAGTGGCTGATGGAGAAGAGAGGGGGCATTAGCAGTGCTGCAAAAACACTATGATGGAAGAGGGTAGAGAGGCAGTAAAATAATTAAGATTCTACTTTGTATGTAAATGTCTGCTATTTGTTTGTATCTTGTGTTTGCAGAGTTTGTGTTTTTATAAATGTCTGACTGGTTATACCTTTTAGCTGTGTAAACATTGTTGTTAGTAAGACTTCATGTTTACAGCTCACATTTCAATCACGAAACTTTAACAACTGGGTTGATATCAGCTAAAATTAAGACTTCATAAATATACAACACCTGCTGCAATGGCAAATGCTTAAAGTCAGTAGTACAGTATTGGTCAGAGACGGGGGGGCTGGGGACCACAGCACACTAGTTCCCACTTTTCTGCAGGATTTAGTAATTTCTGCTTGTTTTCACAGTCTGTCAATCTTTTATTTCTATATTTTTTTTTCCAAGTTGACCAAGAATGAGCTTTTAGTATATGGCAAAAACTAGGAGATTACATATTTTTCCTGATTTGAACACGAAAAGAAAACCTGAGTCATGTTTGAGCGGAGAATTACTTTTGAAAAAGTGAAAGAAGTACAAAAGTAAATTTGACTTTTTGTTAATGCATGAGCACTACAGAGAAGAGACTTAGAGTTAAATACATGGTCGCACTCATCATGCCACACTAAAGGAACCACAAGACTACACAACCCGGTCAGAGGAGTTGCTAGCAAGAAGTTCTTGCAGAAACCGCGATAGTAACCTGCCATGCCTGAAAAAACTCCTAAGTTCTACTCTAGTGCTGGGCACTGGTAGAGAGACAACCGCAGCCACCCTAGTGTCCAGGACAGACCTGCCCCTGCCCAACCTGCTTGCTGAGGTAAATGACAGTGGCCTCACCAAACTCACTTGGCCAGGTAAAGGGTAAGGGAGGGGTCTGCCATCCGTTGGAATACGGTTTTTAGACTGGACACGCGACTCCTCCACTCACTATCACCGCACCTTCAACCCGGATTCCAGCTTAGAACCCAGAGACGGATCTACTGACATTGGTTCAAACTGCGGTTAAGTGACCGGCAGTGATAGTAACTGGCTGATCTGTCATATCACGTGACCTTACTGCTGGATCAGGGACGCACACTGGTGCAGATACAGAGGAAAAAACCCTGACTAATGAGACCATCTAACACAAAAGCCTTCAGCTCAGCCTTAAGGAGGGAAACAGACACAGAAATACTAATGTACTGCTATCTTACGCAGATCGGTCTTTGTACACCTGTCAAATTTACCTAAAGTAAGGTCAGACGCAAACGCATCCTCCTGAAAAGCTGCCATTGTACGCTACTAACAAGCACAATCACTTTAAAGTTGGATATTAATAAGGCCACAAATAAGCCTTCAACCTTGTCTCACAGAAACAAATCTTCCCCAAAACCAATACTAAACCCTGTATATCTTCTGAAGCCGTGCCGGGCTCAAGGCAACTTACAGGCAACACATCAGCGGCCGAAGCCCTGAAACGCCAGCCCCCTTTGGAGAACGCTGTCTCCGCCCAGGACTGACTCTGAAAACAAAAAAGGCAAAACGATAAATGAGTGTCTAAAGGAAAGGCTGATTAGGCCCAGTTGGACACTACCTGGACTGAGGAAGCAGGTTCACAATCACACACACCAGCAAAGCCACGGAGACAGCACACAGGGCTACATAAGAATATCAAACCGAAAGACTAGAACAGACAATGAAAATCGTGCATACAAAAGCTCCCAGACGAGCCCCCAAAAACTGTTACAACCCAAAGTGGCCTAGAGGACGCAAACCGCTTAAAATAATAACCTCGGGAAAGAAAAACGGCAAATAAGGCAATTTTATCGTGCCCGCACAATACGAGGCAACTTAAAACCATCGTCAAAATGAAGATGAAAATAGGCACTATTCACACAATATCAAGTTTGATTCGAAGCCGGTCCCAGCGCCTCTCTAGCTGGCTTCCACAGAAGCTGCTCCTGCACACAGCCATGCTGCACTCTTAAGCTGCCAAGCACTGATCAGCCTCAGCTGCTGGCCTGTCATCAGCAGCACACACCTGCAGAGAATCACAAGCAACACAACACGTGACTATGACATGTAAATGTGCTGTATTTATATAGCGCTTTTCTAGTCTTAAGAACTACTCAAAGGAACCATTCACACACTGTGACCGAGGTTGCCGTACAAGGTGCCACCTGTTCAGATTAACACTCACACACATTTACGCAACTCGGGGTTCAGTGTCTTGCCCAAGGACACTTCGACATGGGACTACAGGGCCAGGGATTGAACCACCAACCTTCCAATTGGCAGGAAACCGCTCTACCACTGAGACACAGCCGCCCCTGTAAATTTACAGTAATATACTGGCAGCAGCTTCGCCAGTAAACTACTGTTAATTTACAGTAAGCATACTATATTTTAAAATTAAGGTACTTACTGTAAACAGGTATACAGTTACTAACTGTATTATTTGAGTTTACAGTAATATACTGGCAGCAGCTTCACCAGTAAACTACTGTTTATTTACAGTAGGCATACTGTTTAGGGATGAGCGAGTACAGCATTATCTGTATCTGTATACCACATGAATTATCTGTATAAGGATCCATACTCGGACTGGGCGGGGCCTAAAGTTTGGCAGCTGACAGTAAAAAAAAAAAAAAATCTCCGATGGCAGAGACGCAATGGGAGTTGCATTTAAACCAAGCAGCATGTCTGAAACCCACATTCACCAGAAATCCACTGGTTACTATGTAAGGACTACAAACCGAAGTTAAAAACAAACCTGAAGCTGAAGAAACCCTAAACGTTAACGGAACAAATCCGCAGACCGCTTTTTTGTTGGCAGCATCTTTGCCAATATTACACTAAAAATATAATTTCATGTTTATTTTGATTTACTGTAAATAAACATAATTGAATTTGTTGTACATGTACAACAATTGTGTTGACAGCACAGAAACATAGTGTTATGAAAATCTCAGTATACTGATCCAGAAGAATAAATTCTGCAGCTTTAAATGCAGGGAACACTGCAATAAATAATTAGTCTTAAATAACAATGAAAAAAGCAAGATTCAAAATCCAATTAACTCTTTATTTTAGAATCAATCACAATGTAGTAACTCATCTTGTAACTGCTTGGCTCCGATGCAGTAACCGTTATATCAGCAATTTTTAAAACGTCAATGAAACACTTGAATGGGGCAAAACACTACATACAGCCGCAAGAACTAAACTAAACATTACAAAAACTAGCAGATATTGTTAATTGATGAATGACAAATGATATCTGCAGCTAAACAAAACAATACAAGAGAAACTCAAACAAAGTCCCACTTGAAGTCGTTGAGCTTCCTGATCAGGGTGCAGACATGCGGGTTCACTGTTGAAGGTTTCTTCTGGACCATCTTTCCAGTTTTTCTGCTGGGTGCCTTTGATCCTCTCTCAGGATTAATCCCCATGCAGATCCAAAATGACAATGGAACAACACAAATGCTATAGGTTAATGAAGAAATGGTTCATTTTGGAGGAGAATATATACTCTTTTAGTGTTAAAGGCGCTACAGCTTAATTTGTATTTTTCTTATACAAGTAGTATTCAGCTACTAAACAAGAATAAAAACTGTATATGATTTATGCCATTGTAGAATTACACATTCCAAAGGAAATAAACAATGCAGTTACCAATAATTTAGAAATGTCCACAAGTATATAATTTCTGGAAAAGATATTTTACCGCATAATACAATTAAGTTCACTTTATTCCTTCTGCATTTGTTGGTAACATTTCATGAACATTGGAGCTGTGTTGTTACAGTATTATTTTAGAAAACTTTAATGAGGGAAATATTCTTTTATTTTGAAATGTCACAAAATGTAACGATGCTTGACGGTGGGTAGTTACAGGGCGGTGGGTAGTTACGGGGCGGTGGGTAGTTACGGGGCTGCTGCTACAGCGTGACGAGTGACAATAGGCTGGGTTTTTGCAAAATTACTTTAAATCCTTAATTTTTTTTACTATTTTAGTCAATGTATAAGCTTGTTGCAAATTAGAAGCTTAAGCAACTGAAATTATAATCTCTGAGCACTTAATCAATAAAAAGTCAATCCTGGTGTATAATACAGTATGTGTGCAGGTTAAGTTGTAGTAAGTTGACATTACCGTACGTTCACACCGCCACCGACTTGAGCGTCTAAAGTTACCGGTCATTCATTTTCAATGGAAGCTTCTCTCAGCTGCAAGGAGCGGCAAATCTGTCGGCGTCGCATTTTGGGCGTTTTGAGCACGTTGATCGCTCATTACCATCGCGTCATAGCTCATTACCATAAAGTTGAAAAATTTCAACTTTATGGTAATGAGCTATGACGCGGTTCAGCGGCAAGCAGCTTAATATAAATGGCTGTAATGACTGTAATATAAAATATATGATATAATAATGAACTCAACAAGGTAATGCAGAGTAGACTGCTATACAAACAATGTACCGGTACTATTAATCTCAGGCTTTCAGGCAGCGGGACAGTCTGGATCATGGCAGGAGTGGCAGACACCTGCAAAGAAAAACATACAAAAATGCAATAATTACCTTATAGTAGCATTTTATGCCTTTATTTGGATAGGACAGCTTAGAATTGAAAGGGGAGAGAGAAGGGGGATGACATGCAGCCGAGGTCTGCAGCTCGGAGTCAAACCCGTGGCCGCTGCATCGGAGTTAAAAATGACAATAAACCGTTTGAAAAATAGATAACAAGTCAATATTATATCTTCGTTTACACAAAAAGTCCGTTATCTAAAGTTATAGTTTTAGTAGTAAACCAAGCAAATATGACTAACAATGTTCATTAGCAGAAATAAAAAAGTCCGCCTAAAATCTTTGAAAAAAATATAATGAAGCCACAAAATAGACCATGAAACCGTTTAAAAAAAAGATTAAAAGTGAGTAACACGTCATTATAACATTCTCCTCTTTTGCACAAAAAGTCTGTTATCTAGCTAGTTAAGTTATGGTTTTATAAGAAAACCCGAGCCAATATGAGAGCACCAAAGTCTGTAAGGTTCCAGTAGATTAGGGTAGATGCAGCACTGCGTTAAAGATTTTTCAAAATGCGTGTACAATATAATGTTAGGCTCCTGGAGGAAAATGTTTCTATGGGGTACTAACGTCTATAGGGTACTAACACCATTAACGTTAAGATGGCTTAACGTTAACGTTGTTAGTGATAATGTCACTGACCGTGATAACGTTAGATAGCTAACATTACTACTAACACCATTAACGTTAAGATGGCTTAACGTTAACGGTGTTAGTGATAATGTTACTGACCGTGATAACGTTAGCTAGCTAACATTACCACTAACACCATTAACAGTGTTTGTGGTAATGTTAGCGACCGTGATACCGTTAGCTAGCTCACTGGACAACTGAAAAAAAACGTTAGACAAATAAACAACAGAAAAATATTGTGCCCCCTGGAATTCCTTGAATTTAGTGTACGTTTGGCACATTGGGAGCACGTGCGTGGACCGCTGCATTTACTGCTTTAAGGTCCTGAACAAAACGCCAGTCGACCGGTTTTCCCTTATCACGAATTTTTTTGACAGGGAAAATAGGCGTGCGAACGGGTGAATCAGGACACGGAACAATAACACCTGCTTTCAAAAGAGAGTTAAAAACCGGCCTGATTCCGTTAATTGCTTCTTGTTTCAGTGGGTACCCAGCCAACATTTTTATGCGGGGCCCATGTGGGTAAAAAGTGGGCAGAATCATGGGGCCCATGTGGGATTGTCAGATCACACCCATATGGGATTGTCCGCGGGTTCCATGTTGGCCCCAAGCCAATTGCCCATGTGGGTTTAAGGCAGGATTACACCAGGTTGTAGATGGGCCCCAGCTGGGCTAAACAGACAAGACCATCTTGGTCCCAGCTTTAAGTCCTATGTGGGGCCTACATGGGGCCAGTATGGGCTGAAATATGGGGGATTGTCCGCAGATTCCATGTTGGCCCCAAGCCAATTGCCCATGTGGGTTTAAGGCAGGATCACACCAGGTTTTAGATGGGCCCCAGCTGGGCAAAACAGACAAGACCCATCTTGGTCCTAGCTTTAAGTCCTATGTGGGGCCTACAGGGGACAGTATGGGCTAAAATATGGGTTGCAAGTGGGATTGTCCGCAGTTTCCATGTTGGCCCCAAGCCACTTGCCCATGTGGGTCGAAAGCAGGATTACACCAGGTTTTAAACTGGCCCCAGATGGGCGACGCAGACAAGACCCATCTTGGTCCCAGCTTTAAATCTTATGTGGGGCCTACATGGGGAAGTATGAGCTGAAATATGGGTTGCAAATGGGATTGTCCGCAGTTTCCATGTTGGCCCAAGCCACTTGCCCATGTGGGTCTAAAGCAGGATTGCACCAGGTTTTAAACTGGCCCCAGATGGGCGACACAGACAAGACCCATCTTGGTCCCAGCTTTAAAACTTTATGTGGGGCCTACATGGGGAAGTATGAGCTGAAATATGGGTTGCAAGTGGGATTGTCCAAGGGTTCCATGGCCCCGGGCCAATTGCCCATGTGGGTCTAAGGCAGGATTACATCAGGTTTTAGATGGGCCCCAGCTAGGCAAGACATGTTTTTTAAAATCCTAATTGAGTACTCAGTACAATTTGATTAAACCATCCTAGAGCTGCAACAATTAATAAAAAAAAATTACCAGTTTGAGTCAGGTTCTTTAAAAATGGCCACATTCTCTGATTTCAACTTTTTATTTAGAAAGTTTTTGTTGATAGACAAAATGATCAACATTCATTAATGAAAATAACAGTGTGTCAATATTTTTTAACATGTGATAAAAATATTGATGAAAAATTATAAATATTTTAACAGTTTAAATCTACTTTTAGCTGAATACAAATGTTCTGCACTCACATTCCACCACTGCTCAGTTCTGTTTAATTTGGCACTGGCTGTCTAGATAACCTTCGTCCTCCTCTGTCTCTTGCCCCAGTGAACCATTTCGACAGTGCCCTCTCTGCCTCCTGCTGGTTCACCTGTGCAGTCAACGAATTCTTCTTAAGAGCCTCTGTAAAACAAATTTGGTTGACAGTATAAGTTAACATTAAAAAAACTCTTTAAACACCATTTAGAATTAGAAAATTGCCAAATTCAGTGCTATATTAGCAAAAGTATGAAGGATATGTTATGTATTTATGAAGTATTTGAACTTAAAACAGTTTCCCTCATAATCATAATTAATATCTAGGAGCTTTGTTAGGTGTGTACAAATAATTATAAAAGATGCACATTTTGTCACATTAAATGCCAAAATACATTAAAAGCAATAGCTGATACACTTAGTTGAGGCTTCAATTGTAAAATGCAGGCTTCAGGTTTGAAATGCCAATATAACCAGCATTATTTGTATAAAAAGATTGCTATTTATATGTTGATTTAAACTTATTTAGTATTAAAAATAATTAGATGAGCAGTTCTCAAAATAGTGCAGTCCAGGATGTTCCTTGCATTTTCATCTTGTGAAAAATGTTTCCTCTAATTTACTTTAATTTGAAAATGCCACCGTGCTCCCTACCTTACTGGTGCGTATTCAAAATAAATGTAAGTCCATATGAAATGTGGGCCGCAAACAGATACAGGGATTAAAGCAAAAAAAAAATTATTTCACTGAAAAAAAGTAATACCTAAGTACTACACAGATAAGAACATCTGCACCACCACCACCAAAGGGAACAAAAAAATAACTAAATATTTAAATGCACGACACTGTTGTCAAAACCCACACAATCAACATATAGACACACTTACAGACAGCATCTTGGAAGTTTGTGATCAATACTGTATGATGATTTAAAAAAAGTGGTGTCCCATTTCATAGGGGTATGTTTTCACTCCTAGCCCTTACCACTCGGTGTCAAGGGCCAAGGGCTAGTGGTAAGGAGTAAGGGGCAGGGGTAAGATGGAGAAATAGGATTCAGCCTTAATCCTTGCAGATGGAATGTTTTTCAACAAATTATTTTCAATAGTTGTAGAACTTCTCTGATTTACTTACCGTACAGAACGTTGAAAAGACACAAGTCCTTAAACTTCTTTTTCCCGTGACGGCCAAACATGTGTAGTCCAATGCCAGCTCGTTTGACAGAATGTATTTCATCATTCGTCTCGTTGCGTCATCTACATTTGTGCCCCCTATGTCTGCCACCATGGCAACCTAGGAATGAGAACCAAAAGGAGAAAAAAAGGCTTACAATAACTGCCAAGACCATAAGGAAATAAATAAATAAATAAATAAATACCTACAACAGCAGACATTAGACTGCGGTCCCCAGTAGCTCCTCAAGCGCCTCAACGTCTGCTTGAGTTTGCAGTGGGAAAACCACACCATCAGGAACCTCCATCACTGATGTATCTTGCTTCTTCAGCAAGGCATTTAGCATCTTACCATGAACCTTCTGGGTCTCCTTAATTTCTTCACAATTGTAAGAAGTTTAGAGAACATGGCTTCACAAATGGGGCTGGCAACTCGCTGGGCAGTGGGCTGGTAATCTGGCTGGTCATTTTATTTGCTGCTGGCCAAAGGTGTTTTTCTGGGGGAGTGGGTGGAAGTTCGTCCTTGAATCAGAATGCTCACTTGATTCTAGATGCTTGCTCTGACTCTGGAAGAGTTTGATCTTGCCCTAGAGAGGTTAATATGAAGATATTTAAGGTAAACCATACCTACTGATTCTATATTATGGAAAACTTTTAACTGTATTCCCCCACAAAACCTACTTTCTCTCTTATCAAGCCATCTTCGGTGTCTGTCAGGTCGGATGTATACTCGGCTTGATGAAGCTTTACCCTGGCCTCCGCATAAGTAGCTGTAAAATACAATCACTGCTGTAAATCTCATGGTCAGGAATTTACTTGATAGAAGTGTGACGGCTTATAAACTAGTCAGTCTTCCTCTTCTTCTACTGTCACACAGATATGAGCTGCAGAGAGTATCACAGTGCACATCTGTATGTAGCAGTATGAATTGAAAAAAAAACATGCACATACAGTATAATAATATGAAGCAGATGTCTAATCTGCAGAGGGATAGTGTGGTTGCAGGTATGCAATCAAGAGCACACCGAGAGCAACTATGACATGTGTGAGGACTGAAATCAATTTAAGTGTTTGGTGTGATCTTGCCTGTTTGTAATGATGATCTAGAAATAGAGCAGTAGTTAATTAGGAAAATTAAAGTTACCTGCATTTCCCATCACACGCATATTACACAGAATCCAGTTTTGAGCTGGTGGTGTGCTCTCTTTCACGGCCTTGGTCACATTGAGCAATGTGGCTGGTGGCCACCAGCATAATTTCCGTCGGTGCCCTCGAACCATTCGGATGGAATGATGTCCACCTTCTTGCAGCCATCAGGGTCAATTCATCCACAAACTCCACCACACTGAATGAGGGCATCCTGCAAAGTTCATCATGTTATGTGCTGTGTAGTTGAGGCAACGCCACAAACATTTTCTGAAGAGGCAATAACAGCAGTGGTTTTGTAAAGTCTGTTACTGGAGCACTGGCAAGCTGACCAGACAGTTTTGATAGTAAACAAACTCCAAGACATGTCGAATCAATGGGTAGTTGAAAAAAACATGCCCCTGTTTCAAAAGTTCATACACTATATGTGTTTCTGCAGTGGAATGTACAATATTCCTCACAATTGCAACTCTGCCTCTCAGTTCAAAACAGTTGGAACCACTGGGTTTGAGATGATTGTGTCTTTGAGTTTATACATTTTATATTGAACACCCTGATGCATGGAAAAATCTGCTGGCAGTGGTCCAGATACATGGGGCTGTTTCAGTTCAACACCTTCAGGAATGTCTTTTGAAACGTGAGGAAATAATTGCCTTTCATAGACGGATTTTGCAGCCTTTTTGAGATTGTTGCAAATGAAAATGGCTGGTGGATTTAAGATTTTTTTTCCACACTTAATACATGTATTGCATTTGCATTGCATTTATTTGCAGCAGTGATTGCATAAGGGTTGGGGAGACACTGTCACTGCAACACACATTATGAAGTACACAAACAAGATTCCAGTAAAAAAAAAAAGGAGACTTATTGAGTTTACACTGAGAAAGACAGCATTTTCTTAAAAAGAATACCCACTCAGGAAAAACAAACTAGATTCATAGATTCAAACCTAGATTCATACAACTGCAGCTGAAACGGATATAGCTTAAACAATTACTTTATGTAACACAAGCTTCATCACAGCTTACACAGCTTGTTTTGTACATTACTAACAAATGTCTTTTAACTAATTCACACAAAACTAAAAAGAAAAAAGCGGCAGAAGCAAAAAAAAAAAAAAAAGAGCGCCCAATGCTGCTAATTCAGCTTGCATTTTTGTGTTCAAAATGGTTTAGAATACTGCCTCCAAATAGTTTATTCTGCCATTGGTTTCGAGAGGGGCTGTATAAAACCAGTAACGTTATGTCGACTAACTGGGTTGATTAGGCCTAACTACTAACGTTAGCTAAAGTTAGCTAGCTAAAACAACACAACATTAGCTTAGTCTAACAAGCATTTTTGTAAATTCGCCATTGTTTTAAACTAGCTCACATTACTTCGATAGATAGTAATGATGGTGTAATGCAAGACGTCTACATCATTTTACATAACAGAGAGACAGGTATGCTACTCAACAGTGTTGAGAGCGAGCTGCTGCTGCGACGTCTGCTCTGCTACTGCTGCTGTCGGCGCTGATCCGTTAAAATTCAAAATAAAAGCGCGCAGTGTGACCGTTATAGTATGTTGCAATACGCATGCGTTTAAACTGAATCTTATTTTAAAAAGCCTGGCCAGCATATATATAAATAAAACAAAAGAAAAAAATAATAATTGATACGTATTACGTACGTATATGTACGTAATACGTATCAATTATTCTTTTTTTTCTTTTGTTTTATTTGTCTATACAATTATTACTGTGAAATCTATAGGCTATCCAGTGGCTTAACACTGAACAGCCATGACGGTCATTTTGACTGCTTTTAAATTTATATATGAAATAACTTTGCTGGATGAAAAAAATACAATCCTGCCGGTATCTGACTTTTCACAGAAAGTCTATATTTTCATTTAAAACAGTTTGTTATACATTAGCCTTCCACAAGGCAAAAAAAAATAAATCACTTCTCTATTTCTGCCATACACTGTCATATTGCTTGGTAACTATAAGCGTCTCTATCAGAGAAACGTTAAGCGTGTAGAGCAACAAGTGTGAGCATCAGCGATAGCCGAAGGCAAAGCCAGAGTCGGCAAAGCAGGATACCACAATAAATCGGTGTAAATGGACTCTGTTCTGAATCAGAAGGCAGCGCGGGGCGCTCTCTTGTGGAAGGAGCGGTAGGCTCCATGTAGCTAGGTGGCCGGTGGCTGCCTACGTGTTATATAACTTCACACATC
>NW_022604534.1:0-13889 GCF_008692095.1 Etheostoma spectabile | reverse complement strand
CTTAGAGGACTGACTTTAGAAGAAAGGTTTTAATCATTAAAGCAGTGATTTTACCTTTGCTTTTACTAATCCAGTTCTGTTTTATCCCGCCTAGAGAACGATTTTAGACCTGGAACGCGCCATCTTTATTTCTTGTGGGGTCCAAGGGGAAGAGACTGAAACGAAGCGTGATGAAGAAGCAAAGGAGGAAGGAGGAAAAGGAGTGCCTGACCTGTACTTGTTTTTAGGGAGCAGATACACCGCCCTGCACATTTTATCCGCCACAGCCCCATCCAGTAACCCCAAGACCGCAGCGATGACAAGGTTCTGGATGGGGTCGTCTCAGGAAAATCAAGATTTTACCCACAGACCTCAGAGTTCCAGTGTCTTTTTAACCTGCCACCAGCTTACGCTTTTATCCAGTCATTTTTAAGGCATTTTAACCTTGAGCAGGAGGAGTTGCAGGTTTTAACTACTCACCGCTCTCTCATTTCTGTTGTGCAGGAGCGGGAACCAGTGAGTCCAGTGCGCGGGCTCGCATTGGGCGAGCCCTCAACAGTTTGGGCGCAACGTAACCCATCCCGCTCTTCCAAACAGACTCCGGGACCTGTCATGGATGGTGCTCACGAGATCCTCCCGTCAGGTCCGTAATGCACTCCGGGGCATGTCGGCGCACGCAACTTGCCCCCGACCAGGTTGTGGCGCGCCTGAGTCGGTGAGGCACCTGCTCTGGGAGTGCAGCGCTGCCGTAGAACAGTGGGCAATGGCCGGCTCCTTGCAATTCCCGTACTTGCCAGCAAGGGAGGTCCTTACACCACAGCTGGTGCTGTACGGGGTGAGCCAAGGAAAACAGATACCAGCACGAACATTTGCCAAACAGTGGCTCACCCTAGCCGCCATCAAAGATGCCATATGGACCTCCAGAAACTTGCTGGTAAGGAAGCACATGCAGATCCCCCCCGAGGCTGTGATCCGGATGCCGCAGCGACGGTCCGAATGGCCGGAGCTGCAGGCGGCGGGCCTAGGACACAGCCTCAAAGAAGAATCGCCTCTGTGCCCATTCGGACGAAGGAGCCGGAGCCACACAGTACAAGTTCAAAGCAGCGGCGGCCTGACCCTCGGGTGAGGTCGGTGGGAAGGAGCTACAGGGTGAGGTCTCCTCTGAGCACCTCGACAGGATCCCGAGAGACCAAATCTGTTTGGGGGAGCGAAATGAGTTCCCACTTGGTAGGGACTCACCCCACTCCTGCACAACAGTGGACTTTTTATTCATAACATATGCGCTCCCTGCTGAGGACATTTTAACATGGACACTCATTTACATTGAAAACCTTTTATACCTTTTAATCTATGACAATGTTATCTGTAATGCATTTTTAAAGCAATTGTTTTGGATGTTTTATGGATTATGTATAACGCATCTCTTGGACGGTTGTTTTAGATGTCCTATGGATTATTTATTTGACTTGTTTGTATTTTAAAAGGTAACTTTGATGTGACATGTTAAATGGCAAAAGTATGAAATGAGTGTCAATAAATTCTTTTCAAAAGAAAAAATCTGTTCTTATCAGTTAATATCTGATATGTCCTCTATCAGGGGACAACATATTAAATGGATTTTTAGCAATGGGAGTTGAAAAAGGGGCTTGCTCCATTCACTCCACGCATCGACCCGGTATTGCAGCGTCGCTGGGAACGGTGCACCCATCTTCTGTCTTGTGGAAAAACAATTGACGATGCACGTGGAGCTGCCCGTTGCTCAAACTGTCAATGGACCTGAAGAGACATGGCTGGCAGATTTTACCGTCAGAAGTTGTCGCAAAACCTGAATGACCTCGTTGGGTTCCTGGTATCAAAACGTTGTTATAATACTTGGCAAGATAAAGCCATACAAAAGTGTAGCAAGATTTGCACTATTTATTGGCGGAAAAACAGCAAGGACAAAATATTGGCCCTGTGACAGTGTGGGAATAGGCCAGGCCTTGGATTTGGAAAGCGGCACACCAAGTGAGAATCACCGCGAGGGTTGGGACTGGGAAGACTGGGCATTTCGGCTGCTCTCGAGAGTGGGCTGCACTTACTCTGGTTTCTCTTCATAACGCACAAGCCTTTCGCCTTTTACTAAAGACTTCCGTGGAGAGGAACGCCTGTGAGTTGAAATTATTTTTGGTGGGCTTTGCTGTTTGGTTAAGCCTTTTGTACTTGTAAAAAACAAATGCGCTCTCCATAAGGAAACTCAGATTCTTAAACGCAGCTAAAACGTGACAGCATGGGAACATTGCAGGTTGGCAGAAGCTTGACCACTTGGGAAAACCAAAATTGCTTGGACGGGGGTGCCAAGTAGCAGCTGTTATGTCCTTTTAAAATTACTGGACCGTGAGAACTGAGAACCGTCCGGGGAGGTCGCATCGGACAGCAAAGAGGTGGTGGTCATCGCTTCTCGGCCTTTTGGCTAAGATCAAGTGTAGTATCTGTTCTTATCAGTGTGACGGCACCCAAGCCTCTCGCATAGACTACATTTTATCACGTGACTGCCCACCAACCGATGCTAGATTAGTACCTGTTTTCTTTTCCGATCACGCAATGCTTTCCTGCACCCTTTCACTCTCTTCCGGTGTGACGGCAGGAAGCGGTCTGTGGAAGCTCAATGCTCCCTGTTAGAAGACAGGGAGCTAGATAGGCAGTACAGGGAGCAATACAAAGAATGGCAGACCCTTCAAGACTTTTACGATACACGCGCACAGTGGTGGGAAATGGTGAAGGGGAAGACTAAGACTTTTACAGACAGGCAGGTAAGAGGAAAAAAGATAGGGACAACAGACGCATGATGGGACTGCAGAAACGACTTCAGAGGTATTTTAAATTAATCCAACAGGGAATGGATTTTAATGAGGAAATAAACAAATTAAAACAGAGATGTCGGTTTTAGCAGAAATTAAAAGCAAAGTGTCATACTAAGAAGCAAGGAGAGGGAAATAGAGGAAGGAGAGAAGTGCACAAGATATTTTTTTAAGAAAATCATAAATAAAGGGGGGGGCATGTTAAGACTTAAAAAAGAAAACGGGTGCATAGCTAACACAACAGAGGAAATTAAAGAAACTGTCGAAGACTTTTACCGTGAACTGTACACGGAAAAAGCAGTTAATAAAGACACCATGACCGAAGTTTTAAAATCAATTGAACAAGCAAAAAATGACAATGTGCTCTTAACTCAAGATTTTACCATGATTGAACTAAACAACTGTGTAAAAACTTTTAAGAAAGGGAAGTCACCAGGAGAAGACGGGCTTCCCTTGGAATTTTACTTGACATTTTGGGACATTTTAGCACCAGACTTGCTTGTTGTTTTTATGGATTTTGAACAACTGGACCGACTTCCTGACAGTTTTAGAGTAGGGATAGTGACGCTTTTACATAAAGACAGAGACAAGACAGACTTGAAAAACTGGAGACCCATCACACTTTTAAATGTCGACTGTAAACTTTTTAGCAAATTATTAGCTTCACGTATGTCCCTGTTTTTAGGAGAGCTGATTCACCCGGATCAAGCCTGTGCCGTCCCGGGGAGGAAGATCACCGACAGCCTCGTACTGATCCGAGACACCATCTGTTATGCGAGAGACAGAAACATTCGGCTAGTAGTCCTGAATTTAGATTTTGAGAAAGCCTTTGATCGGGTCTCGCACCAGTACCTCTTTCAGGTACTGCAAAAAATGGGGTTCACAAGAAGGTTTATAGCCTGGGTGGGACTGCTGTACCGGGGGATCAACAGCAAATTCATTGTTAACGGGCATCTGACAGCAGCAGTGGATATAAACTGCGGTGTCCGTCAGGGTTGTCCGTTATCTGCCCTCCTTTACGTCCTCTCAATAGAACCGATGGCACAGATCTTGAGAAGGGACCAACGAATCCATGGGGTAAGAGTCCCAGGGAGCGGGGGACTCGAGACAAAATGCATTTTATATATGGACGACATCAACATTTTATGCACTGACCTTTTATCTGTCAACAGGACGCTGGACTTGACTGACTGGTTCGGACAGGCCTCTGGGTCGAAGCTCAACCGAAGCAAGACCCAAGCCCAATTTTATGGACCATGGAAGGCGACTGAGACGACAGGACTCCCCCTGACTGTGACCCGGACCGACCAAAAAATACTTGGGATCAAGTTTGATAGGGAGGGGGAAGGGAAAACAAATTGGGCAGACAAGGTAGGGAAAGTCAGACAGAGACTAGGATACTGGACACTTAGAGGACTGACTTTAGAAGGAAAGGTTTTAATCATTAAAGCAGTGATTTTACCTTTGCTTTTACTAATCAGTTCTGTTTTTATCCCGCCTAGGAGAACGATTTTAGACCTGGAACGAGCCATCTTTTATTTCTTGTGGGGCTCCAAGTGGGAAAGACTGAAACGAAGCGTGATGAAGAAGCCAAAGGAGGAAGGAGGAAAAGGAGTGCCTGACCTGTACTTGTTTTTAGGGAGCAGATACACCGCCCTGCACATTTTATCCGCCACAGCCCCATCCAGTAACCCCAAGACCGCAGCGATGACAAGGTTCTGGATGGGGTCGTACCTCAGGAAAATCAAGATTTTACCCACAGACCTCAGAGTTCCAGTGTCTTTTAACCTGCCACCAGCTTACGCTTTTATCCAGTCATTTTTAAGGCATTTTAACCTTGAGCAGGAGGAGTTGCAGGTTTTAACTACTCACCGCTCTCTCATTTCTGTTGTGCAGGAGCGGGAACCAGTGAGTCCAGTGCGCGGGCTCGCATTGGGCGAGCCCTCAACAGTTTGGCGCAACGTAAACCATCCCGCTCTTCCAAACAGACTCCGGGACCTGTCATGGATGGTGGCTCACGAGATCCTCCCGGTCAGGTCCGTAATGCACTCCCGGGGCATGTCGGCGCACGCAACTTGCCCCCGACCAGGTTGTGGCGCGCCTGAGTCGGTGAGGCACCTGCTCTGGGAGTGCAGCGCTGCCGTAGAACAGTGGGCAATGGCCGGCTCCTTGCAATTCCCGTACTTGCCAGCAAGGGAGGTCCTTACACCACAGCTGGTGCTGTACGGGGTGAGCCAAGGAAAACAGATACCAGCACGAACATTTGCCAAACAGTGGCTCACCCTAGCCGCCATCAAAGATGCCATATGGACCTCCAGAAACTTGCTGGTAAGGAAGCACATGCAGATCCCCCCCGAGGCTGTGATCCGGATGGCCGCAGCGACGGTCCGAATGGCCGGAGCTGCAGGCGGCGGGCCTAGGACACAGCCTCAAAGAAGAATCGCCTCTGTGCCCATTCGGACGAAGGAGCCGGAGCCACACAGTACAAGTTCAAAGCAGCGGCGGCCTGACCCTCCGGGTGAGGTCGGTGGGAAGGAGCTACAGGGTGAGGGTCTCCTCTGAGCACCTCGACAGGATCCCGAGAGACCAAATCTGTTTGGGGGAGCGAAATGAGTTCCCACTTGGTAGGGACTCACCCCACTCCTGCACAACAGTGGACTTTTTATTCATAACATATGCGCTCCCTGCTGAGGACATTTTAACATGGACACTCATTTACATTGAAAACCTTTTATACCTTTTAATCTATGACAATGTTATCTGTAATGCATTTTTAAAGCAATTGTTTTGGATGTTTTATGGATTATGTATAACGCATCTCTTGGGACGGTTGTTTTAGATGTCCTATGGATTATTTATTTGACTTGTTTGTATTTTAAAAGGTAACTTTGATGTGACATGTTAAATGGCAAAAGTATGAAATGAGTGTCAATAAATTCTTTTCAAAAGAAAAAATCTGTTCTTATCAGTTTAATATCTGATATGTCCTCTATCAGGGGACAACATATTAAATGGATTTTTAGCAATGGGAGTTGAAAAAGGGGCTTGCTCCATTCACTCCACGCATCGACCCGGTATTGCAGCGTCGCTGGGAACGGTGCACCCATCTTCTGTCTTGTGGAAAAACAATTGACGATGCACGTGGAGCTGCCCGTTGCTCAAACTGTCAATGGACCTGAAGAGACATGGCTGGCAGATTTTACCGTCAGAAGTTGTCGCAAAACCTGAATGACCTCGTTGGGTTCCTGGTATCAAAACGTTGTTATAATACTTGGCAAGATAAAGCCATACAAAAGTGTAGCAAGATTTGCACTATTTATTGGCGGAAAAACAGCAAGGACAAAATATGGCCCTGTGACAGTGTGGGAATAGGCCAGGCCTTGGATTTGGAAAGCGGCACACCAAGTGAGAATCACCGCGAGGGTTGGGACTGGGAAGACTGGGCATTTCGGCTGCTCTCGAGAGTGGGCTGCACTTACTCTGGTTTCTCTTCATAACGCACAAGCCTTTCGCCTTTTACTAAAGACTTCCGTGGAGAGGAACGCCTGTGAGTTGAAATTATTTTTGGTGGGCTTTGCTGTTTGGTTAAGCCTTTTGTACTTGTAAAAAACAAATGCGCTCTCCATAAGGAAACTCAGATTCTTAAACGCAGCTAAAACGTGACAGCATGGGAACATTGCAGGTTGGCAGAAGCTTGACCACTTGGGAAAACCAAAATTGCTTGGACGGGGGTGCCAAGTAGCAGCTGTTATGTCCTTTTAAAATTACTGGACCGTGAGAACTGAGAACCGTCCGGGGAGGTCGCATCGGACAGCAAAGAGGTGGTGGTCATCGCTTCTCGGCCTTTTGGCTAAGATCAAGTGTAGTATCTGTTCTTATCAGTGTGACGGCACCCAAGCCTCTCGCATAGACTACATTTTATCACGTGACTGCCCACCAACCGATGCTAGATTAGTACCTGTTTTCTTTTCCGATCACGCAATGCTTTCCTGCACCCTTTCACTCTCTTCCGGTGTGACGGCAGGAAGCGGTCTGTGGAAGCTCAATTGCTCCCTGTTAGAAGACAGGGAGCTAGATAGGCAGTACAGGGAGCAATACAAAGAATGGCAGACCCTTCAAGACTTTTACGATACACGCGCACAGTGGTGGGAAATGGTGAAGGGGAAGACTAAGACTTTTTACAGACAGGCAGGTAAGAGGAAAAAAGATAGGGACAACAGACGCATGATGGGACTGCAGAAACGACTTCAGAGGTATTTTAAATTAATCCAACAGGGAATGGATTTTAATGAGGAAATAAACAAATTAAAACAGAGATGTCGGTTTTAGCAGAAATTAAAAGCAAAGGTGTCATACTAAGAAGCAAGGAGAGGGAAATAGAGGAAGGAGAGAAGTGCACAAGATATTTTTTTAAGAAAATCATAAATAAAGGGGGGGGCATGTTAAGACTTAAAAAGAAAACGGGTGCATAGCTAACACAACAGAGGAAATTAAAGAAACTGTCGAAGACTTTTACCGTGAACTGTACACGGAAAAAGCAGTTAATAAAGACACCATGACCGAAGTTTTAAAATCAATTGAACAAGCAAAAAATGACAATGTGCTCTTAACTCAAGATTTTACCATGATTGAACTAAACAACTGTGTAAAAACTTTTAAGAAAGGGAAGTCACCAGGAGAAGACGGGCTTCCCTTGGAATTTTACTTGACATTTTGGGACATTTTAGCACCAGACTTGCTTGTTGTTTTTATGGATTTTGAACAACTGGACCGACTTCCTGACAGTTTTAGAGTAGGGATAGTGACGCTTTTACATAAAGACAGAGACAAGACAGACTTGAAAAACTGGAGACCCATCACACTTTTAAATGTCGACTGTAAACTTTTTAGCAAATTATTAGCTTCACGTATGTCCCTGTTTTTAGGAGAGCTGATTCACCCGGATCAAGCCTGTGCCGTCCCGGGGAGGAAGATCACCGACAGCCTCGTACTGATCCGAGACACCATCTGTTATGCGAGAGACAGAAACATTCGGCTAGTAGTCCTGAATTTAGATTTTGAGAAAGCCTTTGATCGGGTCTCGCACCAGTACCTCTTTCAGGTACTGCAAAAAATGGGGTTCACAAGAAGGTTTATAGCCTGGGTGGGACTGCTGTACCGGGGGATCAACAGCAAATTCATTGTTAACGGGCATCTGACAGCAGCAGTGGATATAAACTGCGGTGTCCGTCAGGGTTGTCCGTTATCTGCCCTCCTTTACGTCCTCTCAATAGAACCGATGGCACAGATCTTGAGAAGGGACCAACGAATCCATGGGGTAAGAGTCCCAGGGAGCGGGGGACTCGAGACAAAATGCATTTTATATATGGACGACATCAACATTTTATGCACTGACCTTTTATCTGTCAACAGGACGCTGGACTTGACTGACTGGTTCGGACAGGCCTCTGGGTCGAAGCTCAACCGAAGCAAGACCCAAGCCCATTTTATGGACCATGGAAGGCGACTGAGACGACAGGACTCCCCCTGACTGTGACCCGGACCGACCAAAAAATACTTGGGATCAAGTTTGATAGGGAGGGGGAAGGGAAAACAAATTGGGCAGACAAGGTAGGGAAAGTCAGACAGAGACTAGGATACTGGACACTTAGAGGACTGACTTTAGAAGGAAAGGTTTTAATCATTAAAGCAGTGATTTTACCTTTGCTTTTACTAATCAGTTCTGTTTTTATCCCGCCTAGGAGAACGATTTTAGACCTGGAACGAGCCATCTTTTATTTCTTGTGGGGCTCCAAGTGGGAAAGACTGAAACGAAGCGTGATGAAGAAGCCAAAGGAGGAAGGAGGAAAAGGAGTGCCTGACCTGTACTTGTTTTTAGGGAGCAGATACACCGCCCTGCACATTTTATCCGCCACAGCCCCATCCAGTAACCCCAAGACCGCAGCGATGACAAGGTTCTGGATGGGGTCGTACCTCAGGAAAATCAAGATTTTACCCACAGACCTCAGAGTTCCAGTGTCTTTTAACCTGCCACCAGCTTACGCTTTTATCCAGTCATTTTAAGGCATTTTAACCTTGAGCAGGAGGAGTTGCAGGTTTTAACTACTCACCGCTCTCTCATTTCTGTTGTGCAGGAGCGGGAACCAGTGAGTCCAGTGCGCGGGCTCGCATTGGGCGAGCCCTCAACAGTTTGGCGCAACGTAAACCATCCCGCTCTTCCAAACAGACTCCGGGACCTGTCATGGATGGTGGCTCACGAGATCCTCCCGGTCAGGTCCGTAATGCACTCCCGGGGCATGTCGGCGCACGCAACTTGCCCCCGACCAGGTTGTGGCGCGCCTGAGTCGGTGAGGCACCTGCTCTGGGAGTGCAGCGCTGCCGTAGAACAGTGGGCAATGGCCGGCTCCTTGCAATTCCCGTACTTGCCAGCAAGGGAGGTCCTTACACCACAGCTGGTGCTGTACGGGGTGAGCCAAGGAAAACAGATACCAGCACGAACATTTGCCAAACAGTGGCTCACCCTAGCCGCCATCAAAGATGCCATATGGACCTCCAGAAACTTGCTGGTAAGGAAGCACATGCAGATCCCCCCCGAGGCTGTGATCCGGATGGCCGCAGCGACGGTCCGAATGGCCGGAGCTGCAGGCGGCGGGCCTAGGACACAGCCTCAAAGAAGAATCGCCTCTGTGCCCATTCGGACGAAGGAGCCGGAGCCACACAGTACAAGTTCAAAGCAGCGGCGGCCTGACCCTCCGGGTGAGGTCGGTGGGAAGGAGCTACAGGGTGAGGGTCTCCTCTGAGCACCTCGACAGGATCCCGAGAGACCAAATCTGTTTGGGGGAGCGAAATGAGTTCCCACTTGGTAGGGACTCACCCCACTCCTGCACAACAGTGGACTTTTTATTCATAACATATGCGCTCCCTGCTGAGGACATTTTAACATGGACACTCATTTACATTGAAAACCTTTTATACCTTTTAATCTATGACAATGTTATCTGTAATGCATTTTTAAAGCAATTGTTTTGGATGTTTTATGGATTATGTATAACGCATCTCTTGGACGGTTGTTTTAGATGTCCTATGGATTATTTATTTGACTTGTTTGTATTTTAAAAGGTAACTTTGATGTGACATGTTAAATGGCAAAAGTATGAAATGAGTGTCAATAAATTCTTTTCAAAAGAAAAAATCTGTTCTTATCAGTTTAATATCTGATATGTCCTCTATCAGGGGACAACATATTAAATGGATTTTTAGCAAGGGAGTTGAAAAAGGGGCTTGCTCCATTCACTCCACGCATCGACCCGGTATTGCAGCGTCGCTGGGAACGGTGCACCCATCTTCTGTCTTGTGGAAAAACAATTGACGATGCACGTGGAGCTGCCCGTTGCTCAAACTGTCAATGGACCTGAAGAGACATGGCTGGCAGATTTTACCGTCAGAAGTTGTCGCAAAACCTGAATGACCTCGTTGGGTTCCTGGTATCAAAACGTTGTTATAATACTTGGCAAGATAAAGCCATACAAAAGTGTAGCAAGATTTGCACTATTTATTGGCGGAAAAACAGCAAGGACAAAATATTGGCCCTGTGACAGTGTGGGAATAGGCCAGGCCTTGGATTTGGAAAGCGGCACACCAAGTGAGAATCACCGCGAGGGTTGGGACTGGGAAGACTGGGCATTTCGGCTGCTCTCGAGAGTGGGCTGCACTTACTCTGGTTTCTCTTCATAACGCACAAGCCTTTCGCCTTTACTAAAGACTTCCGTGGAGAGGAACGCCTGTGAGTTGAAATTATTTTTGGTGGGCTTTGCTGTTTGGTTAAGCCTTTTGTACTTGTAAAAAACAAATGCGCTCTCCATAAGGAAACTCAGATTCTTAAACGCAGCTAAAACGTGACAGCATGGGAACATTGCAGGTTGGCAGAAGCTTGACCACTTGGGAAAACCAAAATTGCTTGGACGGGGGTGCCAAGTAGCAGCTGTTATGTCCTTTTAAAATTACTGGACCGTGAGAACTGAGAACCGTCCGGGGAGGTCGCATCGGACAGCAAAGAGGTGGTGGTCATCGCTTCTCGGCCTTTTGGCTAAGATCAAGTGTAGTATCTGTTCTTATCAGTGTGACGGCACCCAAGCCTCTCGCATAGACTACATTTTATCACGTGACTGCCCACCAACCGATGCTAGATTAGTACCTTTTTCTTTTCCGATCACGCAATGCTTTCCTGCACCCTTTCACTCTCTTCCGGTGTGACGGCAGGAAGCGGTCTGTGGAAGCTCAATGCTCCCTGTTAGAAGACAGGGAGCTAGATAGGCAGTACAGGGAGCAATACAAAGAATGGCAGACCCTTCAAGACTTTTACGATACACGCGCACAGTGGTGGGAAATGGTGAAGGGGAAGACTAAGACTTTTTACAGACAGGCAGTAAGAGGAAAAAAGATAGGGACAACAGACGCATGAGGGACTGCAGAAACGACTTCAGAGGTATTTTAATTAATCCAACAGGAATGGATTTTAATGAGGAAATAAACAAATTAAAACAGAGATGTCGGTTTTAGCAGAAATTAAAAGCAAAGGTGTCATACTAAGAAGCAAGGAGAGGAAATAGAGGAAGGAGAGAAGTGCACAAGATATTTTTTTAAGAAAATCATAAATAAAGGGGGGGCATGTTAAGACTTAAAAAAGAAAACGGGTGCATAGCTAACACAACAGAGGAAATTAAAGAAACTGTCGAAGACTTTTACCGTGAACTGTACACGGAAAAAGCAGTTAATAAAGACACCATGACCGAAGTTTTAAAATCAATTGAACAAGCAAAAAATGACAATGTGCTCTTAACTCAAGATTTTACCATGATTGAAAAAACAACTGTGTAAAAACTTTTAAGAAAGGGAAGTCACCAGGAGAAGACGGGCTTCCCTTGGAATTTTACTTGACATTTTGGGACATTTTAGCACCAGACTTGCTTGTTGTTTTTATGGATTGAACAACTGGACCGACTTCCTGACAGTTTTAGAGTAGGGATAGTGACGCTTTACATAAAGACAGAGACAAGACAGACTTGAAAACTGGAGACCCATCACACTTTTAAATGTCGACTGTAAACTTTTTAGCAAATTATTAGCTTCACGTATGTCCCTGTTTTTAGGAGAGCTGATTCACCGGATCAAGCCGTGCCGTCCCGGGGAGGAAGATCACCGACAGCCTCGTACGATCCGAGACACATCTGTTATGCGAGAGACAGAAACATTCGGCTAGTAGTCCTGAATTTAGATTGAGAAAGGCCTTGATCGGGTCTCGCACAGTACCTCTTCAGGTACTGCAAAAATGGGGTTCACAAGAAGGTTTATAGCCTGGGTGGGACTGCTGTACCGGGGGATCAACAGCAAATTCATTGTTAACGGGCATCTGACAGCAGCAGTGGATATAAACTGCGGTGTCCGTCAGGGTTGTCCGTATCTGCCTCCTTTACGTCCTCTCAATAGAACCGATGGCACAGATCTTGAGAAGGGACAACGAATCCATGGGGTAAGAGTCCCGGGAGCGGGGGACTCGAGACAAAATGCATTTTATATATGGACGACATCAACATTTATGCACTGACCTTTTATCTGTCAACAGGACGCTGGACTTGACTGACTGGTTCGGACAGGCTCTGGGTCGAAGCTCAACCGAAGCAAGACCCAAGCCCAATTATGGACCATGGAAGGCGACTGAGACGACAGGACTCCCCTGACTGTGACCCGGACCGACCAAAAAATACTTGGGATCAAGTTTGATAGGGAGGGGGGGGAAAACAAATGGGCAGACAAGGTAGGGAAAGTCAGACAGAGACTAGGATACTGGACACTTAGAGGACTGACTTTAGAAGGAAAGGTTTAATCATTAAAGCAGTGATTTTACCTTTGCTTTTACTAATCAGTTCTGTTTTTATCCCGCCTAGGAGAACGATTTAGACCGGAACGAGCCATTTATTTCTGTGGGGCTCCAAGTGGGAAGACTGAAACGAAGCGTGATGAGAAGCCAAAGGAGGAAGGAGGAAAAGGAGTGCCTGACCTGTACTTGTTTTAGGGAGCAGATACACCGCCCTGCACATTTATCCGCCACAGCCCCATCCAGTAACCCCAAGACCGCAGCGATGACAAGGTTCTGGAGGGGTCGTACCTCAGGAAAATCAAGATTTTACCCACAGACCTCAGAGTTCCAGTGTCTTTAACCTGCCACCAGCTTACGCTTTATCCAGTCATTTTAAGGCATTTAACCTTGAGCAGGAGGAGTTGCAGGTTTAACTACTCACCGCTCTCTCATCTGTTGTGCAGGAGCGGGAACAGTGGAGTCCAGTGCGCGGGCTCGCATTGGGCGAGCCCTCAACAGTTTGGCGCAAACGTAAACCATCCCGCTCTTCAAACAGACTCCGGGACCTGTCATGGATGGTGGCTCACGAGATCCTCCCGGTCAGGTCCGTAATGCACTCCGGGGCATGTCGGCGCACGCAACTTGCCCCCGACCAGGTTGTGGCGCGCCTGAGTCGGTGAGGCACCTGCTCTGGGAGTGCAGCGCTGCCGTAGAAACAGTGGGCAATGGCCGGCTCCTTGCAATTCCCGTACTTGCCAGCAGGGAGGGGTCCTTACACCACAGCTGGTGCTGTACGGGGTGAGCCAAGGAAAACAGATACCAGCACGAACATTGCCAAACAGTGGCTCACCCTAGCCGCCATCAAAGATGCCATATGGAACCCAGAAACTTGCTGGTAAGGAAGCACATGCAGATCCCCCCCGAGGCTGTGATCCGGATGGCCGCAGCGACGGTCGAAGCCGGAGCTGCAGGCGGCGGGCCTAGGACACAGCCTCAAAGAAGAATCGCCTCTGTGCCCATTCGGACGAAGGAGCCGGAGCCACACAGTACAAGTTCAAAGCAGCGGCGGCCTCCCTCGGGTGAGGTCGGTGGGAAGGAGCTACAGGGGAGGGTCTCCCTGAGCACCTCGACAGGATCCGAGAGACCAAACTGTTTGGGGGAGCGGAATGAGTTCCCACTTGGTAGGGACTCACCCCACCCTGCACAACAGTGGA
>NW_022604533.1:0-32260 GCF_008692095.1 Etheostoma spectabile | reverse complement strand
AGTTCCCACTTGGTAGGGACTCACCCCACTCATGCACAACAGTGGACGTTTTATTCATAACATATGCGCTCCTGCTGAGGACATTTTAACATGGACACTCATTTACATTGAAAACCTTTTATACCTTTTAATCTATGACAATGTTATCTGTAATGCATTTTTAAAGCAATGTTTTGGATGTTTTATGGATTATGTATAACGCATCTCTTGGGACGGTTGTTTTAGATGTCCTATGGATTATTTATTTGACTTGTTTGTATTTTAAAAGGTAACTTTGATGTGACATGTTAAATGGCAAAAGTATGAAATGAGTGTCAATAAATTCTTTTCAAAAGAAAAAATCTGTTCTTATCAGTTTAATATCTGATATGTCCTCTATCAGGGGACAACATATTAAATGGATTTTTAGCAATGGAGTTGAAAAAGGGGCTTGCTCCATCACTCCACGCATCGACCCGGTATTGCAGCGTCGCTGGGAACGGTGCACCATCTTCTGTCTTGTGGAAAAACAATTGACGATGCACGTGGAGCTGCCGTTGCTCAAACTGTCAATGGACACTGAAGAGACATGGCTGGCAGATTTTACCATCAGAAGTTGTCGCAAAACCTGAATGACCTCGTGGGGTTCCTGGTATCAAAACGTTGTATATACTTGGCAAGATAAAGCCTACAAAAGTGTAGCAAGATTTGCACTATTTATTGGCGGAAAAACAGCAAGGACAAATATTGGCCCTGTGACAGTGTGGGAATAGGCCAGCCTTGGATTTGGAAAGCGGCACACCAAGTGAGAATCACCGCGAGGGTGGGACTGGGAAGAGGGCATTTCGGCTGCTCTCGAGAGTGGGCTGCACTACTCTGGTTTCTCTTCATAACGCACAAGCCTTTCGCCTTTTACTAAAGACTTCCGTGGAGAGGAACGCCTATGAGTTGAAATTATTTTTGGTGGGCTTTGCTGTTTGGTTAAGCCTTTTGTACTTGTAAAAAACAAATGCGCTTCCATAGGAAACTCAGATTCTTAAACGCAGCAAACGTGACAGCATGGGAACATTGCAGGTTGGCAGAAGCTTGACCACTTGGGAAAACCAAATTGCTTGGACGGGGGTGCCAAGTAGCAGCTGTTATGTCCTTTTAAAATTACTGGACCGTGAGAACTGAGAACCGTCCGGGGAGGTCGCATCGGACAGCAAAGAGGTGGTGGTCATCGCTTCTCGGCCTTTTGGCTAAGATCAAGTGTAGTATCTGTTCTTATCAGTGTGACGGCACCCAAGCCTCTCGCATAGACTACATTTTATCACGTGACTGCCCACCAACCGATGCTAGATTAGTACTGTTTCTTTCCGATCACGCAATGCTTTCCTGCACCCTTTCACTCTCTTCGGGTGTGACGGCAGGAAGCGGTCTGTGGAAGCTCAATTGCTCCCTGTTAGAAGACAGGGAGCTAGATAGGCAGTACAGGGAGCAATACAAAGAATGGCAGACCCTTCAAGATTTACGATACACGCGCCACAGTGGTGGGAAATGGTGAAGGGGAAGACTAAGACTTTTTACAGACAGGAGGTAAGAGGAAAAAAGATAGGGACAACAGACGCATGATGGGACTGCAGAACGGACTCAGAGGTATTTTAAATTAATCCAACAGGGAATGGATTTTAATGAGGAAATAAAACAAATTAAAACAGAGATGTCGGTTTTAGCAGAAATTAAAAGCAAAGGTGTCATACTAGAAGCAAGGAGAGGGAAATAGAGGAAGGAGAGAAGTGCACAGATATTTTTTAAGAAAATCATAAATAAAGGGGGGGGCATGTTAAGACTTAAAAAAGAAAACGGGTGCATAGCTAACACAACAGAGGAAATTAAAGAAACTGTCGAAGACTTTTACCGTGAACTGTACACGGAAAAAGCAGTTAATAAAGACACCATGACCGAAGTTTTAAAATCAATTGAACAAGCAAAAAATGACAATGTGCTCTTAACTCAAGATTTTACCATGATTGAACTAAACAACTGTGTAAAAACTTTTAAGAAAGGGAAGTCACCAGGAGAAGACGGGCTTCCCTTGGAATTTTACTTGACATTTTGGGACATTTTAGCACCAGACTTGCTTGTTGTTTTTATGGATTTTGAACAACTGGACCGACTTCCTGACAGTTTTAGAGTAGGGATAGTGACGCTTTTACATAAAGACAGAGACAAGACAGACTTGAAAAACTGGAGACCCATCACACTTTTAAATGTCGACTGTAAACTTTTTAGCAAATTATTAGCTTCACGTATGTCCCTGTTTTTAGGAGAGCTGATTCACCCGGATCAAGCCTGTGCCGTCCCGGGGAGAAGATCACCGACAGCCTCGTACTGATCCGAGACACCATCTGTTATGCGAGAGACAGAAACATTCGGCTAGTAGTCCTGAATTTAGATTTTGAGAAAGCCTTTGATCGGGTCTCGCACCAGTACCTCTTTCAGGTACTGCAAAAAATGGGGTTCACAAGAAGGTTTATAGCCTGGGTGGGACTGCTGTACCGGGGGATCAACAGCAAATTCATTGTTAACGGGCATCTGACAGCAGCAGTGGATATAAACTGCGGTGTCCGTCAGGGTTGTCCGTTATCTGCCCTCCTTTACGTCCTCTCAATAGAACCGATGGCACAGATCTTGAGAAGGGACCAACGAATCCATGGGGTAAGAGTCCCAGGGAGCGGGGGACTCGAGACAAAATGCATTTTATATATGGACGACATCAACATTTTATGCACTGACCTTTTATCTGTCAACAGGACGCTGGACTTGACTGACTGGTTCGGACAGGCTCTGGGTCGAAGCTCAACCGAAGCAAGACCCAAGCCCATTTTATGGACCATGGAAGGCGACTGAGACGACAGGACTCCCCCTGACTGTGACCCGGACCGACCAAAAAATACTTGGGATCAAGTTTGATAGGGAGGGGGAAGGGAAAACAAATTGGGCAGACAAGGTAGGGAAAGTCAGACAGAGACTAGGATACTGGACACTTAGAGGACTGACTTTAGAAGGAAAGGTTTTAATCATTAAAGCAGTGATTTTACTTTGCTTTTACTAATCAGTTCTGTTTTTATCCCGCCTAGGAGAACGATTTTAGACCTGGAACGAGCCATCTTTTATTTCTTGTGGGGCTCCAAGTGGGAAAGACTGAAACGAAGCGTGATGAAGAAGCCAAAGGAGGAAGGAGGAAAAGGAGTGCCTGACCTGTACTTGTTTTTAGGGAGCAGATACACCGCCCTGCACATTTTATCCGCCACAGCCCCATCCAGTAACCCCAAGACCGCAGCGATGACAAGGTTCTGGATGGGGTCGTACCTCAGGAAAATCAAGATTTTACCCACAGACCTCAGAGTTCCAGTGTCTTTTAACCTGCCACCAGCTTACGCTTTTATCCAGTCATTTTTAAGGCATTTTAACCTTGAGCAGAGGAGTTGCAGGTTTTAACTACTCACCGCTCTCTCATTTCTGTTGTGCAGGAGCGGGAACCAGTGAGTCCAGTGCGCGGGCTCGCATTGGGCGAGCCCTCAACAGTTTGGCGCAACGTAAACCATCCCGCTCTTCCAAACAGACTCCGGGACCTGTCATGGATGGTGGCTCACGAGATCCTCCCGGTCAGGTCCGTAATGCACTCCGGGGCATGTCGGCGCACGCAACTTGCCCCCGACCAGGTTGTGGCGCGCCTGAGTCGGTGAGGCACCTGCTCTGGGAGTGCAGCGCTGCCGTAGAACAGTGGGCAATGGCCGGCTCCTTGCAATTCCCGTACTTGCCAGCAAGGGAGGTCCTTACACCACAGCTGGTGCTGTACGGGGTGAGCCAAGGAAAACAGATACCAGCACGAACATTTGCCAAACAGTGGCTCACCCTAGCCGCCATCAAAGATGCCATATGGACCTCCAGAAACTTGCTGGTAAGGAAGCACATGCAGATCCCCCCCGAGGCTGTGATCGGATGGCCGCAGCGACGGTCCGAATGGCCGGAGCTGCAGGCGGCGGCCTAGGACACAGCCTCAAAGAAGAATCGCCTCTGTGCCCATTCGGACGAAGGAGCGGAGCCACACAGTACAAGTTCAAAGCAGCGGCGGCCTGACCCTCCGGGTGAGGTCGGTGGGAAGGAGCTACAGGGTGAGGGTCTCCTCTGAGCACCTCGACAGGATCCCGAGAGACCAAATCTGTTTGGGGGAGCGAAATGAGTTCCCACTTGGTAGGACTCACCCCACTCCTGCACAACAGTGGACTTTTTATTCATAACATATGCTCCCTGCTGAGGAGTTTTTAACATAGATACTCATTTACATTGAAAACCTTTTATACCTTTTAATCTATGACAATGTTATCTGTAATGCATTTTTAAAGCAATTGTTTTGGATGTTTTATGGATTATTTATGTATAACGCATCTCTTGAAGGTTGTTTTGGATGTCTTATGGTTTATTATTGACTTGTTGTATTTAAAAGGTAACTTTCATGTGACATGTTAAATGACAAAAGTATGAAATGAGTGTCAATAAATTCTTTTCAAAAGAAAAAAAAATCTGTTCTTATCAGTTTAATATCTGATATGTCCTCTATCAGGGGACAACATATTAAATGGATTTTTAGCAATGGGAGTTGAAAAAGGGGCTTGCTCCATTCACTCCACGCATCGACCCGGTATTGCAGCGTCGCTGGGAACGGTGCACCCATCTTCTGTCTTGTGGAAAAACAATTGACGATGCACGTGGAGCTGCCCGTTGCTCAAACTGTCAATGGACCTGAAGAGACATGGCTGGCAGATTTTACCGTCAGAAGTTGTCGCAAAACCTGAATGACCTCGTTGGGTTCCTGGTATCAAAACGTTGTTATAATACTTGGCAAGATAAAGCCATACAAAAGTGTAGCAAGATTTGCACTATTTATTGGCGGAAAAACAGCAAGGACAAAATATTGGCCCTGTGACAGTGTGGGAATGGGCCAGACCTTGGATTTGGAAAGCGGCACACCAAGTGAGAATCACCGCGAGGGTTGGGACTGGGAAGACTGGGCATTTCGGCTGCTCTCGAGAGTGGGCTGTACTTACTCTGGTTTCTCTTCATAACGCACAAGCCTTTCGCCTTTACTAAAGACTTCCGTGGAGAGGAACGCCTATGAGTTGAAATATTTTTGGTGGGCTTTGCTGTTTGGTTAAGCCTTTTGTACTTGTAAAAACAAATGCGCTCTCCATAAGGAAACTCAGATTCTTAAACGCAGCTAAAACGTGACAGCATGGAACATTGCAGGTTGGCAGAAGCTTGACCACTTGGGAAAACCAAAATTGCTTGGACGGGGTGCCAAGTAGCAGCTGTTATGTCCTTTTAAAATTACTGGACCGTGAGAACTGAGAACCGTCGGGGAGGTCGCATCGGACAGCAAAGAGGTGGTGGTCATCGCTTCTCGGCCTTTTGGCTAAGATCAAGTGTAGATCTGTTCTTATCAGTTTAATATCTGATATGTCCTCTATCAGGGGACAACATATTAAATGGATTTTTAGCAATGGGAGTTGAAAAAGGGGCTTGCTCCATTCACTCCACGCATCGACCCGGTATTGCAGCGTCGCTGGGAACGGTGCACCCATCTTCTGTCTTGTGGAAAAACAATTGACGATGCACGTGGAGCTGCCCGTTGCTCAAACTGTCAATGGACCTGAAGAGACATGGCTGGCAGATTTTACCGTCAGAAGTTGTCGCAAAACCTGAATGACCTCATTGGGTTAATACTTGGCAAGATAAAGCCATACAAAGTGTAGCAAGATTTGCACTATTTATTGGCGGAAAAACAGCAAGGACAAAATATTGGCCCTGTGACAGTGTGGGAATAGGCCAGGCCTTGGATTTGGAAAGCGGCACACCAAGTGAGAATCACCGCGAGGGTTGGGACTGGGAAGACTGGGCATTTCGGCTGCTCTCGAGAGTGGGCTGCACTTACTCTGGTTTCTCTTCATAACGCACAAGCCTTTCGCCTTTTACTAAAGACTTCCGTGGAGAGGAACGCCTATGAGTTGAAATTATTTTTGGTGGGCTTTGCTGTTTGGTTAAGCCTTTTGTACTTGTAAAAACAAATGCGCTCTCCATAAGGAAACTCAGATTCTTAAACGCAGCTAAAACGTGACAGCATGGGAACATTGCAGGTTGGCAGAAGCTTGACCACTTGGAAAAACAAAATTGCTTGGACGGGGGTGCCAAGTAGCAGCTGTTATGTCCTTTTAAAATTACTGCACCGTGAGAACTGAGAACCGTCCGGGGAGGTCGCATCGGACAGCAAAGAGGTGGTGGTCATCGCTTCTCGGCCTTTTGGCTAAGATCAAGTGTAGTATCTGTTCTTATCAGTTTAATATCTGATATGTCCTCTATCAGGGGACAACATATTAAATGGATTTTTAGCAATGGGAGTTGAAAAAGGGGCTTGCTCCATTCACTCCACGCATCGACCCGGTATTGCAGCGTCGCTGGGAACGGTGCACCCATCTTCTGTCTTGTGGAAAAACAATTGACGATGCACGTGGAGCTGCCCGTTGCTCAAACTGTCAATGGACCTGAAGAGACATGGCTGGCAGATTTTACCGTCAGAAGTTGTCGCAAAACCTGAATGACCTCGTTGGGTTCCTGGTATCAAAACGTTGTTTAATACTGGCAAATAAAGCCATACAAAAGTGTAGCAAGATTTGCACTATTTATTGGCGAAAACAGCAAGGACAAAATATTGGCCCTGTGACAGTGTGGCAATAGGCCAGGCCTTGGATTTGGAAAGCGGCACACCAAGTGAGAATCACCGCGAGGGTTGGGACTGGGAAGACTGGGCATTTCGGCTGCTCTCGAGAGTGGGCTGCACTTACTCTGGTTTCTCTTCATAACGCACAAGCCTTTCGCCTTTTACTAAAGACTTCCGTGGAGAGGAACGCCTATGAGTTGAATATTTTTGGTGGCTTTGCTGTTTGGTTAAGCCTTTTGTACTTGTAAAAAACAAATGCGCTCTCCATAAGGAAACTCAGATTCTTAAACGTAGCTAAAATGTGACAGCATGGGAACATTGCAGGTTGGCAGAAGCTTGACCACTTGGGAAAACCAAAATTGCTTGGACGGGGTGCATGTTTAGAGTGTAGCGGCTGGCTCAGTATCACAAGTAGACCACACATTATAAGTTTCACGTAAATGGGACGATGTTTGTCAGATATGGCTGATTTCCTGCTGCCACCAGGGGTCGCTATAGCCAAAGGTACATTTTTGCTCATAGGTCTCCTGAAGCCTGGACTCTTGTCAATTACGAGAAATTCCGGCCAAATGTGACATCGTACACTCAAGTTACAACAACTTCTTTGTTCACCGATAAATGCTCAAAATTGTGCCACGCCCACACCGTCGAACGAAAACTCGAGCTCATAATAACTTTTCATCGTAAAACGAATTTGAGGTCGATCGGATGAAATCTCTAAGAGAAGACTGTCAAAGTGTAGCACCTTGACTTTTAGGCCTACATCCTGTTGCCACTAGAGGTCGCTGTAGCTTTGAATCAATCTCGGCCTGTAGATGTTGTCAGGGTTGGAAATTACTGAAAAGTTTCGAGCCAATTGGTCAGTGTACACTCATGTTACACCCACTTCCTTTTTCAGTGGCCCCCTACCGGATGTTGGTGCTCTATAACTTGCACAATTGACTTTTGTGCTCTTACAATTCTTTTAATAACTTTTAATCTATAAGGTCTTAAGATGGAACGGACCAAATTGAATGAAGTCGGTCGGATGAAATCTCTGGGAGTTTGTTAAAGTACGACATGTAGAAATGGCCTGAATCGCAAACATTTTGAACTTTCCATTCAAATCGGCGGACTTCCTCTTTTGTTAAGGGTATGGCTCCAATCAGCTTTTTTGTAAGTCTTGGCGTGCTACTCGTGTGTACCACATTTTGTTAGTCTACGTTAAACATACCACGTTAAACGTACTGCAGGGAATACCTTTTTTGTTAAAATTTTGTAGGGGGTGCTAGCGAGCCATTTTTTCTGTGCGCTCGCATTGTCGGATAGAGGTTTCAGGAACGAGGTCACCAATTGAAAATTGCACATTTTGATAAAGAAAAGTAGTATTATGTGTATACTGATTCTGCGGGGGGGGGGCTGTGTGGTGTGGCCGGCCGTGTACGCATAGGCGCGTACTCAAGTCGGTGAGCAACAAAGGGCATTTAGAGAAATGGCATAAGAATTTAAGTTTCCCTCCAATTTGGAAGCCTTAACAATGCTTACTGACAGACTGCTACTATTACTATTCCAGCTAAATGAGCCACCTTAAATGAGAGAAATGTTTGTCTTCTTCTTTGTCCAGACTGACCAAATTGGGCCGCGTCACCACTGCAAAGAATCTAGCCGAGGCAGTTGTTGGCTGAGCCTAATTCCGAACTATGCATTACCCAAACCAAAAAAAAGACACAAGCCAAACTCTGGCCCACTGCACCATCTGCTGTGGCACCCCCTACTGGCTATCAGAGACACACGGCAGCTGGGGCACAAGTCCGGCCTCTGACCTGAAGGACAAATGGGGCACCCAACCCCCTGGCCACTGTTGGGGCATTTTTGGATAGTCCTTTTTTTAAAATTAAACATGGACACAGAATTAGTTGGCAGTTTAAACACATTGCAAGGATACATTTATGTTTTGGGGGGGAAAGACCTCGCCCTTTGCTAATGTGACATTTGAGATTACTTACTTCAAAAGAATGTGGCGCTCCAGCCTGCACCGCTGTGAAGGCGTCAGTCTGACAACAAGGGGTGCAAAGTGTGGGCAGCACCTGGGGTCCAATGTGCTTGCTCAGGCAGCACATATGACAAAATTGGAACGATACAGAGAAGATTAGCATGGCCCCTGCGAAAGGATGACACGCAAATTCGTGAAGCGTTACCACATTTTAATCTGCGCGCGTGTGTCCCCCCCGAGCTGGTAAAGACAGGACACCCTGCTCTAAAGACTGACTGGCATTGCTGGCGTGGAACTTTCTGTGCTAGGAAGTTTGGGCCATTCTACGGAGCTCCAGGGTGAAGTAGGACGGGTCCGCGCGTTTACTGGCGGGCGCCGCTGCTTGCAATGACGTGACCAAAGGCAAAGGAGCCTTTCTGCTGAGTTCAATGATACGTCACGCAATAGTCTATCTTAAACGGTGCAAAGTCATAAAGGTGCATGGTTAGAGTATAGCGGCTGGCTCAGTATCACAAGTTGACCACACATTATAAGTTTCACGTAAATGGGACGATGTTTGTCAGATAAGGCTGATTTCCTGCTGCCACCAGGGGTCGCTATAGCCAAAGGTACATTTTTGCTCATAGGTCTCCTGAAGCCTGGACTCTTGTCAATTGCGAGAAATTCCGGACAAATGTGACATCGTACACTCAAGTTACAACAACTTCTTTGTTCACCGATAAATGCTCAAAATTGTGCCACGCCCACACCGTCGAACGAAAACTCGAGCTCATAATAACTTTTCATCGTAAAACGAATTTGAGGTCGATCGGATGAAATCTCTAAGAGAAGACTGTCAAAGTGTAGCACCTTGACTTTTAGGCCTACATCCTGTTGCCACTAGGGGTCGCTGTAGCTTTGAATCAATCTCGGCCTGTAGATTCAATTCAATTCAATTCAATTTTATTTATAGTATCAATTCATAACAAGAGTTATCTCAAGACACTTTACAGATAGACCACACTCCAGAATTTACAAGGACCCAACAGTTCTAATAGTTTCCTCCAGAGCAAGCAACAGTGCGACAGTGGCGAGGAAAAACTTCCTTTTAGGCAGAAACCTCGGTCAGACCCAGGCTCTTGGTAGGCGGTGTCTGACGGGCCGGTTGGGGTTAGAATAAAGAGTGGCAATAAAAATAGAAAAAATTAGTAGTTTGTAGAAGTTCTTTGTAGTAGTTCATGGCATAGCAGGACGCTGTGCGGCATTACAAGGCACAGCAGGACGTAGCAGGACGTAGCAGGACGTAGCAGGACGTAGCAGGGCACCGCAGTGTAGCAGTTGAACATGGCATCACAGAACGTGTAGCGGGACCATGGCGACAGCTGCTACCCTGATTTCGGAGCCTCTCTGATCCAAGGGAACATGCTGGTGAAAAAAGAACATAAGGATTCCGGGGAATGACTCCCCAGAAATAGGTTAGTAACACGCATTTCTGGGACATGGATGCACATAAATGAAAAGATAGAAAGATAGAGGAGAGAGGAGATCAGTGTATCAAAAATGAGTCCCCAGCTGTCTAAAACTATTACAGCAAAACCAAGAGAGACGAGGTAAAGAGAGCTCCAGCCCGGCCGGGCTAGAACTCTCCCCAACCGGATCGGGCTGTATGCCAAGTCTCCCTTTAGTTCTATTATATTCTTGATTATATGTTAGATAAATCTGAAAACTATGTGACTAACTACTACTCCCTAACAATATTCGATTCTATGCCCTAACTAGTGTATCAAAATAAGTCCCCAGCTGTCTAAAACTATTACAACAAAACCAAGAGAGACGAGGTAAAGAGAGCTCCAGCCCGGCCGGGCCAGAACTCTCCCCAACCGGATCGGGCTGTATGCCAAGTCTCCCTTTAGTTCTATTATATTCTTGATTATATGATAGATAAATCTGAAAACTATGTGACTAACTACTACTCCCTAACATTATTCGATTATATGCCCTAACTAGTGTATCAAAATAAGTCCCAAGCTGTCTAAAACTATTATTACAACAAAACCAAGAGAGACGAGGTAAAGAGAGCTCCAGCCCGGTCGGCCAGAACTCCCCCCAACCGGATCGGGCTGTATGCCAAGTCTCCCTTTAGTTATATTATATGAAACTATGTGACTAACTACTACTCCCTAACAATATTCGATTCTATGCCCTAACTATAAGCTTTATCAAAAAGGAAAGTCTTAAGCCTACTCTTAAATGTGGAGACGGTGTCTGCCTCCCGGACCCAAACTGGAACCTGGTTCCACAGGAGAGGAGCCTGATAGCTGAACGCTCTGGCTCCCGTTCTACTTTTAGAGACTCTAGGAACCACCAGTAACCCTGCATAGATGTTGTCAGGGTTGGAAATTACTGAAAAGTTTCGAGCCAATTGGTCAGTGTACACTCAAGTTACACCCACTTCCTTTTTTTGCAAAGGAACAGGAAATGAGGAAGGGGGCAAAGACTTTTTTACACCACTGTATGTGCTCTGGGGTGATTGAGTGGTGGGAGGTAGTCAAGGAGCGTGTGAAGTTGTTTTGTATCCGGTATTGTAGAAGAAAGGTGAGGGTGGCGAGGAGGGAGCTGCTTTGCCTGCTGTACCTTCTCGAGCTTGAGTATGCCAGGGGAAATTGTGGTGGCATTGTGAATCAGGGTGTTTGTGGCTCCCTAAAGGAGCGATTGAGGGTGATTTATGAGGGTAGGGCACGAGCATACTTACTGCGTGCTCGTAGTGCTTACCTTGAGAGTGCCGAGACATGTTCTGCAGCGTTCTTTTCCTCTATAAGGGCTGACAGGGCAAAGAAGGTGGTTATTGGGGTGAGGGACGGGCAGGGCAGGGTTGTACACGGTGATGTTGAAATGGTGCTAGCAGCCGTTCTCAGGGAACGGGAGATAGAGGTGGAGGGGGGTGAGGTCTTTTTGGATGCACTGACCCAACGGGTTCCTTCTGACATTGCGCAGGCTATGGGGGCTCCGATTACCCTTGTAGAACTTGAAGGGGCTCTGAGGGGCATGAACAAGCGGAAGGTGCCGGGTATTGATGGACTTCCGGTAGAGTTTTATCTCAGGTTTTGGGATTTACTCGGTCCGATTGTTTTGGAGGTGTTGGCTGAAATGTTTTGAACAGGTGTGATGGGACGGTCGATGGCCACGGGGGTGATTTCCCTTCTGTATAAGAAGGGGGATCGCACCCATCTGGGGAATTGGAGACCACTTACAATGTTGTGTGTCGACTATAAACTCCTGGCTAAGGTACTGGCAAATCGGCTGGGGTTGGCGCTTCCTCATGTGGTCCATGTGGACCAGACATGTGGGGTCGCGGGGCGCTCTTTGAGATGGAATCTCCAGCTCATCCGGGATGCTGTTGCTTGGGCTGAGGACAGGCGGGTGCCACTTATGGTGGTTGCGCTTGACCAGGTGCAGGCTTTTGACAGGGTGCAATGGGTTTTATGTTCAGGGTGTTAGAGAGGTTGGTTTTGGTCAGGGTTTTCTTAGGTGGCTGGGCATATTGTACAAAGGGGTGGGGAGTACGGTATCTGTTAACGGTCATCTTGGGGATGTGTTCCGGGTGTTTTCTGGGGTGAGGCAAGGTTGTCCTCTCTCGCCTCTGCTCTACATTCTCTACATGGAACCCCTTGCAGCAGTCATTCGGGCTGATCCAGGTGTGAAAGGGTTTTTGGTACCAGGCAGCGGGGGACTTAGGGTGAAGCTGTCTCAGTATGCGGATGATACCACTCTGCTGTTGGACAGTGAGGCTTGCCTGATTAGATCCCTGGAGATTCTACAGGGTGGAAAGGAGGGTTAGGGTGGGACTGGTAACATCATGCAGTTTTTGGCTGTCTGGTTTGTTTTGTTTATGGTTTGGTATGGGTTGTGTGGGGTTGAGGGTAGGTTGTGCATTGTATTATTTATTGTATTGTATGTTCTGTTGAAGCTTGTGTTTTGAATGTTAATAAACTTTAATAAAAAAAAAAAAAATCCCCCTCTATCAGGGGACAACATATTAAATGGATTTTTAGCAATGGGAGTTGAAAAAGGGGCTTGCTCCATTCACTCCACACATCGACCCGGTATTGCAGCGTCGCTGGGAACGGTGCACCCATCTTCTGTCTTGTGGAAAAACAATTGACGATGCACGTGGAGCTGCCCGTTGCTCAAACTGTCAATGGACCTGAAGAGACATGGCTGGCAGATTTTACCGTCAGAAGTTGTCGCAAAACCTGAATGACCTCGTTGGGTTCCTGGTATCAAAACGTTGTTATAATACTTGGCAAGATAAAGCCATACAAAAGTGTAGCAAGATTTGCACTATTTATTGGCGGAAAAACAGCAAGGACAAAATAATGGCCCTGTGACAGTGTGGGAATAGGCCAGGCCTTGGATTTGGAAAGCGGCACACCAAGTGAGAATTACCGCGAGGGTTGGGACTGGGAAGACTGGGCATTTCGGCTGCTCTCGAGAGCGGGCTAAACTAACTCTGGTTTCTCTTCATAACGCACAAGCCTTTCGCCTTTTACTAAAAGACTTCCGTGGAGAGGAACGCCTATGAGTTGAAATTATTTTTGGTGGGCTTTGCTGTTTGGTTAAGCCTTTTGTACTTGTAATAAACAAATGCGCTCTCCATAAGGAAACTCAGATTCTTAAACGTAGCTAAAATGTGACAGCATGGGAACATTGCAGGTTGGCAGAAGCTTGACCACTTGGGAAAACCAAAATTACTGGACCCTGACAACTGAGAACTGTCCGGGGAGGTCGCATCGGACAGCAAAGAGGTGGTGGTCATCGCTTCTCGGCCTTTTGGCTAAGACTGCGATCGCCTCTTATTTCTGGAGAAAATGTTTTGCCTGTTTGTGGCCTAGTTTTTCACCAGGTTTATGGAGGTTAATCAAACCATTTCTTGTGAGTAAATTTCAATTTGTTTGTAGTTGAGATACTTTCACTTGGAATTCATTGGTCCCGAGGACTGCTTACTACTCTGCCGGATAACAACATCGACCAGACCAAACAAGAAAGGTAAGTGTGTTTTAGTTTTAGTATTTATTAAGGTTTCATTTTGCTATTTTAGATCAGTGTTTTATCTTATTTTTAGCTTCCTTGTTGCTTTTTTAGACCGTTTTAGGGGTTTTAGCTTCTTTTATCCCTTTTATTTTGTGTTGCCTCCGCCATGTCGGCCAACCATGCCGGCATGCGGAGGCACCACAGTGTCCGTTTTACTTTTAAAGAAAATGAACCCCTTGTGATATCAAGGCTGGACTTCTCCAGGAGGCTAGTCCAGAAAATCTTGAAATTCACCCCAGAAGATGTAAACTGTATCTTGACTTTACCTTTTAATAAAGGTTTTGATACAAGCTTTTGTTCCGCTGCCTTGTTGAGAGAATTCTGGATTCGTTTTGAAAATGCAAAACCCCAGTTTTCTGCATTTAATGTTGAAAAACTGACTGACAATGCAGCTAAAACTGTAATTGTCAGAATGTTCAATGAAACTGTGAATGCAGATGACATTTGTTTATGGCTGGGCAGATTTTGCACTGTGAAAGGCCAGGCTACCAAGGTGAGAGATGAGGATGGCATTTGGAATTGCGCTTGGAGGGTCCCCATCCAACAATGGCAGGACCCCCAAGGCTTCCAAGGCCTGAAATATCTGCCATCCATGATAGTTCTGGGAAACAACAGGGGCTACATTCACTACCAGGGCCAGCCCAAACTCTGCCGCAAGTGTGGTGAGAATGGGCACCTGGCAGAAGCGTGCCAGCAGATTATTTGTGGCAAATGTAGAGAAATTGGGCATACCTTCACGGAATGCACCAATGGCAGGAAGTGCAATCTTTGTGGAGAAACAAACCACCTCTTCAGAGATTGCCCAAAGTCATTTGCCAACAAATTAAAGACCGCAGCAAAAAGAACAGAAAATGAACAAAATGGCGGACAAGGTGAATTTTTTGGAGAGCTGTTTGGGCTGGAAAAATCAAATCTCCCGCCAAATCCTGTGATTGGAGGAGAAGGATCAGGGGAGGCGGGAGAAGGGGAGGGGCCTGCAATTGCCCCACCAGTGGTGAACAGGGAGGAAGTGGTGGCAATGCAGGCAGAAGGCGGAGCTAGCCCAGTGGCTGGCTCAGAACAGGAAACTGACCAGTCACAGGGTGATAGTGAGGATGTCCCCCTCCCCAATGCCCAGCCAGGCAAGAGGCTAATTTCAGAATTGTCTTCTGAGTCTCCTGGAGTCTCGGAAAAGAGGGGAAGAGCTGGGACTGACTCAGACAGTTCATCTGTGGAGGGGCCCAGAGTCTTCCCCTCCGATTCACCCAATGAAGTCTCATTCCTAAGCATAGCTCTGCAATCAACCCCTAAGGTCTCTAAGCTCAACGCAACCCTGCGTCAGAGGCCAACTCCCAGAGTCCGAAAGGGAATGGAGTTCAACCCCGTCCTCTCTCACCTGTGAGAATGAAGGAAGAGCTCCATTCACAAGAAATTCAATAATTGTTGTTTTAAATGTTTGAAGTCCCTCCCTTTCTGTCTTTAAGATGTCATACTTGTTATTCTTAACCATACTCATGGCACTCACCTTCTCAACTATCAATGTGAGAAGCGTCAAGTCGAGAGTTAGAGCCCAGACGGTTTTATCCTTTCTTAACTCTTTTAAGTCAGATGTGTTTTATTACAGGAATGTGGCCTTCCATTTTTAAAGCACTACAGGGAATGGGAGGAGTTATGGCCACAAACGTCACTATGGAGCGGGTCAAATGAAAACAAGAGTGATGGAGTGGCCATTTTAATAAAAAACCCTCTAGTCTTGGTAAAGGGCAGCACTGTGGTGAGAGATGGTCGGGCACTTTTAACACACCTGACTTTTATGGGGAGGGATTTTAAAGTCTTAAATATTTATGGCTTTAATGACAAGAATGACAGGTATGACCTTTTAGAAGACCTGCAGCCCCACATGCTAGGTAGGCTACTTTAGTCGTAGGGGGGGATTTTAATTGTATTTTAAGCAAGAACGACAGGAGAAGAACAGGGGATGATTTTAAAGCAGACAAGACTTCACTTTTATTACAAAGTATATGTAGCGATTTTAAACTTGTGGACTGTTTTAAAACCATGCATCCCAGAGAGGAGGGCTTCACCTGGTTCAGTAGTGACGGCACCCGAGTCTCGCATAGACTACATTTTATCACGTGATTGCCCACCAACCGATGCTAGATTAGTACCTGTTTTCTTTTCCGATCACGCAATGCTTTCCTGCACTCTTTCACTCTCTTCCGGTGTGACGGCAGGAAGCGGTCTGTGGAAGCTCAATTGCTCCCTGTTAGAAGACAGGGAGCTAGATAGGCAGTACAGGGAGCAATACAAAGAATGGCAGACCCTTCAAGACTTTTACGATACACGCGCACAGTGGTGGGAAATGGTGAAGGGGAAGACTAAGACTTTTTACAGACAGGCAGGTAAGAGGAAAAAAGATAGGGACAACAGACGCATGATGGGACTGCAGAAACGACTTCAGAGGTATTTTAAATTAATCCAACAGGGAATGGATTTTAATGAGGAAATAAAACAAATTAAAACAGAGATGTCGGTTTTAGCAGAAATTAAAAGCAAAGGTGTCATACTAAGAAGCAAGGAGAGGGAAATAGAGGAAGGAGAGAAGTGATATTTTTTTAAGAAAATCATAAATAAAGGGGGGGGCATGTTAAAACTTAAAAAAGAAAACGGGTGCATAGCTAACACAACAGAGGAAATTAAAGAAACTGTCGAAGACTTTTACCGTGAACTGTACACGGAAAAAGCAGTTAATAAGGACACCATGACAGAAGTTTTAAAATCAATTGAACAAGCAAAAAATGACAATGTGCTCTTAACTCAAGATTTTACCATGACTTTGATTTTACCCGTCAGAAGTTGTCGCAAAACCTGAATGACCTCGTTGGGTTCCTGGTATCAAAACGTTGGTATAATACTTGGCAAGATAAAGCCATACAAAAGTGTAGCAAGATTTGCACTATTTATTGGCGGAAAAACAGCAAGGACAAAATATTGGCCCTGTGACAGTGTGGCAATAGGCCAGGCCTTGGATTTGGAAAGCGGCACACCAAGTGAGAATAACCGCGAGGGTTGGGACTGGGAAGACTGGGCATTTCGGCTGCTCTCGAGAGTGGGCTGCACTTACTCTGGTTTCTCTTCATAACGCACAAGCCTTTCGCCTTTTACTAAAGACTTCCGTGGAGAGGAACGCCTATGAGTTGAAATTATTATTGGTGAGCTTTGCTGTTGTTGTTTAAGCCTTTTGTACTTGTAAAAAACAAATGTGCTCTCCATAAGGAAACTCAGATTCTTAAACGCAGCTAAAATGTGACAGCATGGGAACATTGCAGGTTGGCAGAAGCTTGACCACTTGGGAAAACCAAAATTGCTTGGACACTGTATAACGTGGCTGTATTTGGGCAGATCGTTTGTCAATCGCAAGATAAGCCTAGTTTCCACCATCTATTGGATGACGGACTACTTTAGCCAAAATTGGAACTTGAATTTTGGTAGAAAGGAAAGCAGCTTAAAATGGAAATTTAGCTTGGATTTGTCACTGACTTGAAAAGCTATGGTCAGGTAGATTGGCATGGGGTCTTTTCATGGCTTCACTGCCCGATTCACTTTTCCGATCTCATTTGACAACAGGAAACATTTGATACAAAATATTTTTACCAAAACACATACTTGATTTTGCCAGTAAAAAGTATTAGTAATATTGTGATGAATTTGCCAAATAGGTGAAACTCTGTCGTCACTCACACTCAATAAATAAACCAGATTATTCAATCCATACCTCCACTTCTATGCAAAGTAGTCTCATCCAGACCCTATCGCACCCTAAGCGAGAATCATAAACCTAGACCAACGAACAAGGAGAGTCCTGTTTGTTCCTCACATTTTTTCCCAGTTTTTTCTATTGCCTGCCTTTGAAGCAAGATATGAAAAATTGCCAACACATTGCTTGCTCCTAATCTGTGTTAAACTAACGATAAACTGCATTTTAAATTACAGACTAGGGTTGAAACAGCTCCTGCCATCATGGATCATCCGGGAGTTGAACCCAGGACCTCTCACACCCGAAGTAAGGAACATACCACTAGACCAACGAGCCACTTAAAAGCCTCTTAAGTCTAGTAGATTGTCATGGGATGCTTTCATGGCTCCACGGCCCGATTCAGCTTTCCGATCTCGTTTGACAACAGGAAACATTTGATACCAAATTTTTTACCAAAATACAGACTTGAGTTTGTCAGTAAAAAGTGATAGTAAAATTGTGATGAATTTGGTGGACAATTTAGAATTTGAACCGGCGACCTAAGGATTTCATCTTTATGCCTCTACAGTCCTCCGTTCTACCAACTGAGCTAGGTAGTGTGGCCAAGTAGTCTAAGGCGCTGGATTAAGGCTCCAGTCTCTCCTGAGGTGTGGGTTCAAATCCCACCATTGCCATTGGCATATATTACATAATTGGAAGTGTAAAAATCCTAAATCGTGCTTGCATTCTACAATCATGTTCCTCAGATCAAACTAAAGTCTGGAACAATGCATGTTCAAATTCTAAAACTTCAACCAGTATCAGGTGCCTGGATTGGGGTCGCAAGATTAGCAGCTCCATCCCAGTGTAAAAATCCCTGTAATTTACCAGACTACAATATGCCTGCATTCTACGATCATGGTCTGTGCTGACCTCCTGTACCTCAGATCAAACTAAAGTCTGGTGACAATGCATGTTTAAAGTTCTAAAACTTTAACCTATTGTTCTAGAACTGCAGTGTGATGGCCACACAGCCAGCTCAAGAACGTTGGAGTCCACACCTGGAAGGGATTCAGGTCTGATGGCTTAAAAGAGGTGGCGCTTGGAGAAAGACCAGCTTTATAGGGGAGGTGGCCTAATTGGACACTACCACTGCTTGATATGTCTAGGGGGGTAGCTTCTTTTCGCTGTAGGGATTCTGGGGTTTAGATTTTATATAAAGTAATTTTTGTAGAGTTAAGATAAATAAAAGTATATGTAATTTGGAATGCATTTTTAGGTAGGTTTGTCATTATTTGTTTCTGAAGTTAGTTTGTAGTTATTGTTTGTCTCCCCCTGTGTGTTTAAATTGGTCTGATCAGCCAATATATAAGTCCCCTTTGTTTCTTTGTTAGGAGGTCAGTTGTATTTTTTGAGTCTCTTCTGTTTGAGCCTTTGTTACTGTTTGTTTGACCTCTTTTAAGGGCCCGGAGCTTTATCTTTATTTTGTTGTAATTATTTTTTGGGAAATAAAACTCTTGCTTTTTTGAATTTCTCTTGTGACTCCTCATGCCTAACTGCTTGGTCCCTCACATGCAGCTTAACATTCTAGAACTACAATGTAACATTTTAGAACTGTAATTAACAGTTTAGGACCGCAACTCTTAAAATTCTACAACTTCAACCTATTGTTCCAGAATTGCAACTTAACATTCTTGAAGTTTGACCTAACATTCTAGATTGACAGCTTAACATTCTAGAAATTAAACCTAACATTGTAGAACTACAACACAACATTGTAGAACTGTAAGTAACATTTTAGGACCATAACTCTTAAAATTCTACTACAAACTATTGTTCTAGAACTGCGACTTAACATTCCAGAACTGCAGCTTACCATTCTTGAACTTAAACCTAACATTCTAGAACTGTATATTAACATTCTAGAACTCAAACCTAACATTCTAGAAGTGCAACTTACCATTCTAGAACGAAGATGTAATCTTTTAGAACTGTAAGTAACATTTTGGGACCGCAACTTACAAATATTCTAAAATTTCAACCTATTGTTCTTGAATTGCAACTTTACATTTTATAATGGCATCTTAACAGTCTAGAACTACAACATAACATTGTAGAACTGTAAGTAACATGTTAGGACCATAACTCTTAAAATTCAAAGACTACATCTTATTGTTCTAGACTGCAACTTAACATTCCAGAACTGCAGCTTAACATTCTTGAACTTAAACCTAACATTCTAGAACTGCAGCTTACCATTCTAGAACTACAATATAACCTTTAGGACTTTGAGCAACCTTTTGGGAACGCAACTTATAAAAATTCAAAACGTTCATTCATTCATGTTCATGTTCATTCACGTTCATGTTCAAGTAACATTCTAGAACTGTAACATTTCAGAAGTTTTAAGTAAAACTTTTGGACCGCAACTTTAAACTTGAGAAGTGCCTGGCTAGCTCAGTCGGTAGAGCATGGGACTCTTAATCTCAGGGTCGTGGGTTTGAGCCCCACGTTGGGCTGTGGTGTTTTAGAGAGTGGGAATCCCTGAGTTCTGCACAGTATCAGATGGCTGTGTTGCGGTGGATATGCTGTCAATCGCAAGATTAGCAGTTCCATCCCAGTGTAAAAATCCTTGTAATTTACCAGACTAAAATGTGCCTGCATTCTACGATCATGGCCTGTGCTGACCTCCTGTTCCTCGGATCAAACTAAAGTCTGGTGGTAATGTTCAAATTCTAAAACTTCAACCTATTGTTCTAGAACTGCAACTTAACATTCTAGAACTGCAGCTTAAAAGAAAGTTGATGTGTATTTGCATTAATCCAAAATAAACTTGATGTGTATATGCATTAATCAAAAAGAAAGTTGATGTGTATATGCATTAGTAAGTAGACCTTGTGGCTTGTGTGTGTCTGTGTGTGTTGGGAGTGGGGCTGCTAAATGTCAAGGGCTGGGAGGAGATGGATGCAGAACAACGTGGTAGTACACTGTGTGTGTGTGTGGGGGGGTCTGTGAGTGAGAGAGAGAGACAAATATAAAAAGCTTCAAGTAGACTCTAATAATATAATCATATTGTTTCTTCCACTTATTAAAATATCTGACTTTATTGCCACTATCTGTTTCTGCTTCTTTTTGATTTTGATTTGAGCACTAAGCACCTCTCTCCTCCTTCTCTCCATCTGCATGCAATCTCATCCCATTAATGCATGTTACTAACTCAACTTCTTCCCTTTCCTGGAGTCTTGTGCTCTCTCAACCCCGTAGTCTTGAGACCGGGGTCCGGTTCTTGGCCAATGCAGTTTTCCTTTACTTCTTTTCGTAATTAGCTTTTTTTGCTGACATTTGTGAAAACATAATGTGGCCATGCGGACTGATTGTTTTCACTGGTGCAATTTTGACCCAATCAAGCATTGGTGGTTCAGTGGTAGAATTCTTGTCTGCCGTGGGCGACCTGGGTCCGATTCCCAGCCAATGAACTATTCCTTTACTACTATTTGGAATTAACCCCTGCACAAAAGGGGCATGTTTGTGTGAAGGCAAACAACTTATTTCTGGTCATGTTAACCACTAGATTTCAGTCATGCATGTTAGCTCCATTTTGTTTGTTGGTGCACTAGGCACCCCAAGAGACTGGGATCCGGGGTTGCTTGAAGACGGATAAAATTACCTTTTTGCTGACACTTGTGAAAACATAATGTGGCCATGCAGACTGATTTTTTTCAGTGGTGCAGTTTAATGTGCGTCAAGCATTAGTGGTTCAGTGGTAGAATTCTCGCCTGCCACGCGGGAGACCTGGGTCTGATTCCCGGCCAATGCAGGTTTCCTTTAGTACTATTCTGAATTAGCCCTTGCACTTAAGGGGAATGTTTGTGTGAAGGCAAACAGCAAATTTCTGGTGATGTTAACTTCTAGATTTCAGTCATGCATGTTAGCTCCGTTTTGGTTGTTGGTGCAATAGGCAGCCCAAGAGACTGTCATCCGTGTTTGATGGAAGATGGATTAAATTACCTTTATGCTGACAATTGTGAAACCGTACTGTGGCCATGCAGACTGACTTTTTTCAGTGGGGGAATGTATACCGCGTCAAGCATTGGTGGTTCAGTGGTAGAATTCTTGCCTGCCACGTGGGAGACCTGGGTCCGATTCCCGGCTAATGCAGCTTTCCTTTACTACTACTCGGAATCAGCCCCTTCACAAAAGGGGAATGTTTGTGTGAAGGCAAACAGCTCATTTCTGGTGATATTAACTTCTAGATTTCATTCATGCATGTTAGCTCCATTTTGATTGTTGGTGCACTAGGCGCCCAAGAGTCTGTGATCCGTGTTTGATGGAAGATGGATAAAATGACCTTTTTGCTGACACTTGTGAAAACATAATGTGGCCATGCAGACTGATTTTTTTCAGAGGTGCAATTCAAAGCATGTCAAATGTTGGAGGTTCAGTTGTAGAATTCTCACCTGCCACGCGGGAGACAGGACAAATTCCCGGCCAATGCAGGGGCCTGTTGCACAAAAGCAGAATAAAGATATACAGGATAAGTGAAAAAGCGCAGCTTGACTTAGTGTGATCTGCTCATCGCGGCTTAATCGGTTGCACGTTTGCCGAGCCAGGATGAACAGGTGAAGCTATGTCAATCCAGGTGTAGATAGCTGGGATGAGTGCACGTTCACGGCTTTCTCAAATAGACCATGGGATCGATCACAGATTTACCGATGAAGAATTGAGAAGACGCATGCGCCATATGTTTCACCCAATGAGCAGCAGCTTCTAATGGAAAGTAACGAGGAGGGGAAGAATATATAATATGCAAAAAGGGAAATACGGCTCAAACGGAGAGAAAAAGCCCAACATAGTGGACCCGATTGAATGTGTATGGTTGTAAAAATATCTTCTTAGCCTATAGTCACTCCACATTTTTACAAAGTTGTAGGCTACACTGTGTTTTAATAGCTTACCATGTAAAGCACTATATAAATAAAATGGATTATTATTTAGCCTTTGCCTTAAAAGTGAGCAGAGGGAATTAATGTTCCTTGGGAAATGGACCCTAGGGACTCTAGGCTTAATTTCAAACCCTTTTTTACAACGTGAGAACATGTTTTACAACCATATGCACAAATCTCTATAAGCTGTGTCTAATACTAAATATCTTTATACAATTAATGTTCATACCGAACAATCAGAATGGGCCAAAAACTAGAAAAAGAAGTAAGTGACTTCAATATATGCTGTGTGCATATATGTAAAACAATGTGTATTTTTTTTTTCTTCTTCTGACAAGTCACAGCATTAAAATAAAAGATTAAGAAGCATTGTGGTGTTCCCGGTGTGATGAATGTAAACTACACTATATACAGTACGTATATAGGCCACGTCATTGGTCCAGGGATGTGAGACTAATTGAGAAGGTTATGAAACCAATGTAAGCTATAATAAACATTAGGCCTACATATTACGGAGTAACACAAACTGTCCTTTATTAGAGAAGGACAAGCAACAAAATGAAATCATGAATGTATTGGTCTCTGACCAGTCTGCCATTAATATCATCTTGGAATATCGCTACATTAATATCGTCACACTTAATCTCCGGAGCGCGTCCTGTATAAACCTGAAGCTGAGACCACGGACGCTGCGCTGCTCATCTCTACTTTTACAGAGAGAGTGGACACTGACACAACTCGCAAGTCTGCTGGCAGGCAATAGCCACCGGCCACCGGCCACCGGGCACCGGCACCAGGCACCGGGCAGCAGCCACCGGGCAGCGGGCAGCAGCCTCCGGGCAGCGGGCAGCGGCGGCCACCGGCCACCGGGCAGCGGCCGCACGCCAGGCAGCCTCGACATAGTACCGTCCCACCGGGAAAAGTCCCACTCCGCATCAGGGTGCCAGTGCAACCATTCCTAACATCTAAACAGCTGTAGGGTTTAAAGGGGTGATAGAATGCAAAACCGATTTTACCCTGTCATATGTGAATACCGACAGTTTGGTGGGTAAATAGGACATACAAAGAAGCTTTAAATCCCATTGACATGCCTTTCCTCTGAAAATCCCACATTTTGAATCTGCCGCTGAAAACGGGCGAATCTCAACAAAGCCAAAAGATGACGTCAGGATCTCAGAACCATTGCTTTGTCACGCCCATTACCGTATAAGGAGAACGGTCCAGCCCCAACATCTACACACAGGCCACTGACCTGAGACCAGCTCCTAATGGAGCTAGCGTTAGCTCAGTTAGATGTCCGACTGAGAACGCTGCTTGTGTACTCTGACGGGATTTACTAAGAAGAAAGTTTGGAATATTTCCCAGGATAATGACAATGAACCAGGGTCGTAAATGCAGAGTTCCAGGCTGTACAAGGAACGGTGACACTTCTCATAGCCTTCCCAAGGAAGCAACCACTTGACGGGCTCGGCTGCTGTTTATAAGGAGATCCCAGGGAACGTTTTCACCAAAGACAGTTTTCAAAACTTTGGACAATTTAAAGCAGGATTTGCTAAGCTGCTGTTGCTGTTCCGACTGTCTGGTCATCCCAACCACAAGCTGTAAGTAGGATTTCGTCATTAACAGTAACATTGGCAATGCTAAGGTATCCTGTAGCTAGCATAGGCTGAATGTGTGTTGATAACTGTAATGGCAAAGGGCTAACGTTTCATTTTCCTAACTGTTCCATTCGAATAAATACCCCGTGTTGTCATGTAGCTCCATCTATAGTTCACCATGCATGTTTGTCCACTTTGTCAGGTTCATTTTTATTGTATTTCAGCAAGAAAGCTAACTGCAGCTGAGTAGAATCATGATCGTTTGGTTGCTAGCTAGCGCTAAGCTGTAACGTTACTCAGCTAGCTAGCTAGCTCTGTTATCCCGTTTGCTTCGACAACAGAACTGGAAACGTTATCATTTCATATGATATCTAGTCAATCTCGTGAAAACAGTGTGTATATAGACTGCAATGTATTGATTTGCAGTTTTTTTATTTCAGAGCAACGCTATGTCACAAGGACAAGACGCGAAAGATGCAGCTTGCCAAACAGATGCTCAGAGTGTGTCATCTCGGGGGACACAACTGTCTCATAAGACATCAAGACCGCACATATCATACAAGGTAACCTTTCTAATTATTCTTACAAACCAGACGTCTTATAGTGTTTGTGTAGCATTGTGACTGGGTAGCATTTAGCAGAGCAGTGTTATCTAATGTTATCATGATGAGTGAGTGACTTTTATCAAATATGTGAGCCATTACCAACACATTAGTGAATTATTTAAAGTAGGAATAGAACTATTCATCTGGATTATCACTGATTGGTCTGATCTCAATCAATTGCATTTCCTTTTGTGGGGGGGGGGCTGGTGAAAATAATTTGGACAATAGGCAGGAATGTGTTTGTATACAACAGGTATGACTGAATGCTAGACTGGTGTTGACGATGCCTTTTGCAGGTATGTACACGCCCTATGAACTTTGTCATTCAACAAAACAAGTCTTTAGAAAAGGCAAATGTGAATGGGGGACAAATTGTCTGCAGAAACTGGTTTTGTTCAGTGAAGGAGTGAGACACAAACATGGTCTAGAGACATCAAGCCTAATGGCCGGCCATATAAATGTAAATCATTTCAGATTTAAGCTGCTCCCACTGTAAGACACTTGTAACAACACTGGTTAGAGTCCTGCTTTGGCACAGCTTAGAGGTTTAGCAACTGCTTTTGCTATGAGTCAACTGGAGTATTTTGCTTGGTGTGTGTAAAAGGTAATACAGTTATGTTACAATATTTATGTTTTTGTTTGATTGTATCTTGCAGCCACAACGGAAGACAGCCAAGGGGAAACTAATGTACAGACGTCTGTTCCCAAAGGCCAACAGGGGAGGTTACACCGTCAAAGAAGTGAAGACAGAGACAAAAGTTTGTAAGTTTAAATATTTTTTTTATTACAAACAAAAAATACTAAATTGCATCTTATCGGCACTCAAAATAACTTTTCACACACTGCAAACAACAAATCTGAATGTGCAATGATATAGGTGCTAAAATGACTTTTCACACACAACAGGCTATGTCTTAGACCTGATGCGACTGGTGTTTGAGGAGATCATCCACGACCCCCTTCCTTATCTGGAAGCAGTCCTGTGCCCCAGGACCTGTGTGCTCAGCTCGACAGGCACCCAACCCGACATACTGCCCTGAAACATCCAGAAACTCCCTCCACGCTGCACGACACAAGAGGGGTCATGGCACGGACACTTCTACCAAGAAAACCCAGCACCAGCTCACAAAAGTCCTATAAGCCCTGTGTCTGCATTGCCTACAAAGAGAACAGGGTGTAGTGGACAATCACATTTTTAGATTTAAGAGTAATGATGATTGTTTTGAAACAAAATAAAGTAATTTTGTTGTCTTGATAATACTGTGTTTTGTAATAATGCTGAATCAATAATCAATGCGTATTGTTATAAACATTTTATTTAGATACTTGAACTGCTAACAGTGGTATCAAATTGGCTTCACCTTTCCATCCATCTGATTCTCAACTGGCCATGGTCAACTCTGTAAATATCATTGCATTTGCAAAGAATATATATTGAGGCACGGATGAAGGCCAGGATGGTGAGCCATACAGGTTATCTCCTCAGGAATCTAGGTCATTCTTATTCTTCTGACCTGTAAAAACAAACATAATGAGCCTGTTGTTATTTCATAATGTTGAATGAGCAGAAAGCATAAAGTAGCTTGAGTTAATGTATCTCTAGTTTTATTTAACTGAGGTATTTATTGGCAACATATTTTCTCTCTCCTGGGGCATGTGTGCACAGTTTCCACAAGAACACCTGCCAAGGTAAGATACTACATTAGATTACTACATGTTAAGAAGGTAATAATCTCATAGTCAGATGATCTAATCTGCATGATAGTAGTTCCAAGATAACATTAGACGTAGCATACAAACTGAACAGAAAAAGGCTCCTGTCCAGCTAAATGGACGTCCTGTTGTAAGATAACATTACTTCTGGGTGGTAAAGAATGTACGTAACTCATAATCACAATCAATCACTATTCAGCAGGAGAGTATACGGTAACAAATGTTACAAGGTGACTAAGAGACTTTCGTTGAGAGCAGCTCTATGAACTGGCCACTAACTTTTCTGCCAACTGGACATCTTGACTGAAATTGCGAGGGTACAAGTTGTAAAATATTTGTCCATGTGCAAATTAATAAGTTATGTTGCTTACAATACTAAAAACAAGGCTAATACAAAGTTATTCTTAGGCTACAACACTGAAGTGGGAGTATTACACTAGTGTGACAACAAACCTCTAATGTTGAAAAAGCAAGTAAATGCTAAATGACAAAACTTACCAGTCTGAAGAAGTCATTTCCAATTTACTGGCAGGTTGCTCCTCGATGTCAGATCCTTCCTCTGATTCAGGCTCAAACAGATACGGTAACCATGCTATCGCCACCTTGGATGTTTTAGTCATGTTTGTGTGCCGCAGCAAAGCTCGTTGCACACCAACCAATCAGCGCGCAGCTTATTTAAATATTCATGAGCAGACCATATAAGGCAGAAAAGCTCTCGTTTCAAGCCAGGTCAATTTAGCAGGGTGGTGTGAGGGCCAAAAGAACAGCTAAAACAACATTTTTAGCCCAACAAATGTTACATACCCTATCAGGAGACCTCAAAGAACAGCGTGATATACTCTATACAACCATTCTATCACCCCTTTAAATCAAACTCGCGAAAACAATAGTGACAAGTAGGCTAATGCATGTTAATAAAAATAAAGCAGAGCACATGCAGAAGACATGCAGAAGACAATAACTGTTAAACACGTTTATTTCGGATCAGAGCTGCAGCTGATTTGACACATGAGACTCCAGGATTAATCTTAGCCTGGTTGTTAGCCTGCTCTGGACCAGGCTAGCCGCAAAGAATAAATCTCCATGGTTACTTGGCTGGGCTTAATTCAATCTGGTTTCGTGCAACCGAGTCCAAGCTAAATTCATCCAGGATAACTTGAATATCCCGGCTTGATGCCTTATCCTAGTTTCGTGCAACAGGCCCCTGGTTGTTAATGTAATTGGAAGGAGCTCCAAATTTGACAGTATTGACTGGAAGTGATAGGCTTTGAGTTACATGGGTGATACACACTTTGCATTCAGTCTCGTAATCACCATAAAAATTAGGTATCACTGAAATTTGAACTTGTGTTGCTGCAGTCAAAGTATACAGTGCTCATCCTGAATGGGCCAGTATAGTGCATCAGAATTGCTTGTTGAATGGTCTATTAACTTTGGAACCCCTCTTTCCCCACAGCTTTCAACTGTCAGACATGGGTGGGGGAGTGGGCACTGTGTCAAACCCTTTCTGTGTAAAAAACAACTAAAGAAGTCTCTTGGATAAGAGACAAAACTTCTGCGGAGGACCTTTTACCAAGTCCAATGTCCCTTGGCCCAGTTGTACACTTTTGGGGTAATAGCATGGATCAAGAACCAAAACGGACACATCTGGACTCATTGTGGGAATTGTACGGCAATATATGACACATTTAGACCATGAAGACAGTTATCAGTTTATTTCCCATCTGGCAGGTTTATTTGTGGATTCAGTTGGACATTTTGAAGATAATTGCACAATGTTGACCCAATTGTCAGTCTATTTCCCATCTGGCAGGGACATTTCTGGATTCAGGTGGACATTGTGGACAGAAACATTGGTGGATCTTGATCCCACCATAGGATTTGGTCTGTATTGCACATTCCCTTCACATCCCGTGCAATTTATTGCCAATGTCAAGCACATTGCCACACTGGTGACTTTCTTCCATGTCTCCATGTCTCCATATATTTGGGCTGACAGTTGAGAAACCTTCCCTTGTTAACTATGACATGGATGACTGAGAACCTGCTATATCATGACATGTTTCATTCACTATATTATAATTTTTGAGACAGGTCCTACTGAACATTTGTTGGATCAGTCAGGATGGCCGAGCGGTCCAAGGCGCTGCGTTCAGGTTGCAGTCTCCACTGGAGGCGTGGGTTCAAATCCCACTTCTGACAACTAGTGTTTTCATCTGGAACTAATGTCTGAGTTTGATATTTTTTTACACAGAAAGGTTTGGACAAAGTGCATGTGTTGTCAACACATGTAAAGTTACTGACTGTGATTTAACTGAGGGATTCGGTGAAAGTTATCTTTTGTTTTGTAAAACTTTGGTTGTGTACAAAACAGGAGAAAAGGGTTCTTTGTTGCATCCAGGTTGTTATGTATAACAGATAAAAAGCGCAAATTGACATCATTCCATCCAGTACGGGCAAGATGGGGTTGACAGATAGATTTTAAAATCCACACAAATAAACAGTCAACATAGCTGTTTGCAGGATTTCCGTAAAATTTACGGAGATTAAACTGGGCCGTATAGTGGAGACAGGCCTACTGATCAACTGTTGGATCAGTCAGGATGGCCGGGCAGTCCAAGGCGCTGCCTTCGGGTCTCAGTCTCCATTGGAGGCGTGGGTTCAAATCCCACTTCTGACATTAGTGTTTTCATCTGGAACTAATGTCTGAGACATGATATTGGGAATAAAGAACTTAGCATTCTTTGTATTTAAGCGGAAATGAATGTGCGCAAAAAACTCAATGGTAAGTACAGCATTTTGTGAGCATCTTTATTGTCAACACATGTGAAGTTACCATGTGTTTGTACACAGTAGACATATCTACTGCTGTATTTACTGTCTGTGGCCAGTCCTTCAAAACCTGTTCTAACATCCTCTGAAAAATTAGCTAACTAAATGACTTAAGTTGGCCAATAATTGTTTTTTTTTCATCTTCATTGTGATTGTTGTGTGCCTTTAATAGCACACATGTGGATATTATGAAAGAAACTGTCTAGCAAACCCTTGCAACACTTTTAAAGGTTCCATGGTGTAATGGTTAGCACTCTGGACTCTGAATCCAGTGATCTGAGTTCAAATCTCAGTGGAACCTGATTTTAAGTTGGATGTCTGCATTAGCTTAAGTTAACTGTAATGTCTTGTTTGTGTTGTAGTATCCATAGAGATTCGTGGTGTAGTATGGAACCATTGTCCTGACTTTTATGTATTATGAAACTTATTGCCCACCTGTCTTGCCAGGACTCCCTGGAGAAGAGTTACTGTAGCTCAGTGGGATTGTACCTGGTTAAATAAAGGTTAAATAAAAATAAAAATTAATCTGTAATATGTCCACATTCCTCTCTTCATTACCGACATACTGGAAGTCGGCCATGTTTAATTGGATGCTCTCCAGTTCTTGTTGTTTGGTAGATTAACATTATATTTTCCTACTTTGGGGACTTTTCATTTCATATTCTTTGTCTGATATTTTCTATTCCCTGTTTGTATTTTCTGTGACTGCATGTGGTTTTAAATCTGTTGGAGTTTCTTCAGACTAAAGCAAAGACACTGATGATGTCATCCAAATGAATCATAAAGGACAGCAACCTGTTTCCAGAGGACACTAAAGAATGACGGAGCAGCAGGAAACAGAGCAGCTCAAATAGCAAACAGCTGATTTATTCATCTGACTTGTAGAATAACGCCAATGATTGACTTCTTTTAAATGTCTGGGAATGTGGAACAGCTCCATGCTGACTACCTGAAATAAAACAAGGCCACATGCTGATTATTGGGGACTTGATTTGATGGATTTATTCTTCCTGTTGTGTCTCTGTTTAAACTCCTAATTTAAAGGTAAAGTCAGCATCCACTAAAGGTTGTGTTGTTGCTGCTGACAGACTCAGATTATTTTCTAAGTGTGTGACAACATTATGGGATGGATCCCTACAGAGATAGACCTTTTAGTTAAAGAGGAACATCCTTTTAGTTTAGATCCTTTAGTTTCCAACCAGACCAGAGTATTGCATTTAAGTGCATCCATGTCCCAGAAATGCGTGTTACTAACCAAACTCTGGGGAGTCATTCCCCGGAGTCCTTATGTTCTTTTTTTCCCCAGCATGTTCCCTCGGATCAGGGAGGCTCCAAAATCAGGGTAGCAGCTGTCGCCATGGTCCCGCTACACGTTCTGCGATGCCATGTTCATCTGCTACACTCTGCGGTGCCCAGCTACGTCCTGCTGTGCCTTGTAATGCCGCACAGCGTCCTGCTATGCCATGAACTACTACAAAGAACTGCTATAAACTACTATTTTTTCTATTTTTGTTATTTCCACTAACCCCAACCGGCCCGTCAGACACCGCCTACCAAGAGCCTGGGTCTGTCCGAGTTTTCTGCCTAAAAGGAAGTTTTTCCTCACCACTGTCGCACTGTTGCTTGCTCTGGAGAAACTACTAGAACTGTTGGGTCCTTGTAAATTCTGGAGTGTGGTCTAGACCTACTCTATCTGTAAAGTGTCTTGAGATAACTCTTGTTATGAATTGATACTATAAATAAAATTGAATTGAATTGAACCAGAGTGGTGATTGTAGAAACAGTGGAAAGATGAACCAAGACGGCTTTTCATATATATATTTTCTTTTTCTATTGACTATAGTTGTGTTTGTTATTAACAGAAATCAACCTGTCAACATTTCTATTCATCATAAAGTTCAGACGTTAAGATTTTTACCGCCAGTTCAAAATGGAGCTGAACACGGAGGAGGATTCCTCCCTAACGGCCGCTCTGCTCTGCTCCGTGCCCCCGCTGTCCGGTAATAGTTAAAGCGATAAAAACCTAAAGAACACTCGAAAGCTTCAAGATAAAACTTACTTAAGAAGCTTCTTCCTTCACGTTCAAGAGAAAGCCTGTTTCCACCAGACTATGGATTGATTCATGAAATCCTGTTATTAATATGTGTCTGTCCCATATGGTCTAGTGGTTAGGATTCCTGATTTTCACCCAGGTGGCCCTGGTCAACTCCCAGTATGGGAATAGGTATTTAGCCGGTGAAGGTCTGCAGAAAGATCTGTACAAATAACATTGGCCTGTATTAATCAGAGCTGTAGTTAGGTAATCTAAGTTTTATGTTTTTTCTCTTGCAAACGTTTTGTTCCAATATCATTAACAAGCATACCTTTAGTTCCGTTCCTTGTATTTGTCACGATTGGGGAAGTGTACTTGCAGGCAGTGTGTCTGAGCGTCTAAGGCGCTGGATTAAGACTCCAGTCTCTCTGGAGGCGTGGATTCAATCCCACCACTGCCAACTGCTGAAATCTAACATACATTGCTACACTCCTACAACACCGCCCTCCCAATGACACCTACCCTAACATAAAAAAACACGCAATGAATGTGCACACTTTTTGGCACACGTAGATCTGCGAGCAAACCTTTTCTCGCATTAAACTCTTGAAACTCAGAGATCAGAGATTGTGTTTGAGACTGCCGTGACTAGAATGGAACCGGACATTCATCCCACCCCAGTGTGAAAAATATTAGATCTCTGTTATGGTAGAAATAAGGGAGGCATATCAATCAATCAAGCTGCCCTCCACGAGGTGTACAGACATAGGAAGTGCATTATGGTTTGCCGTGTCTGGTATTACTAATTCAACTGAATAGGTTTTTTACATTTGAATCCTGCCGACACCGAAGCCATTATTTACCGGTGCTAGCAAACCAATGACACATCACAGCATACCAAAATTGCAGATGTGCCTACATGAACAATATTGTGTTTCTCATTGGGTACTGGAATCCACCCGTCTCCACCAATGTACTCTTAGCGTTTATTCAGTCTCAATGCCCATTGTGTTACAAGATTTGCTGTGAACATTTTATTGT
>NW_022604532.1:0-15417 GCF_008692095.1 Etheostoma spectabile | reverse complement strand
TCTCACCGCCGCGGCCTGGGTTTGATTCCCGGTCAGGGATGGTAAGGACTTGAGAGACTCAGGTGTGATGTTGAAAGAATAAGTTGCTGGACTTGATTTTGATTTTGTCAAATTCTTCCTCATTAGTTTAAATAAACTGACAACATCAGTATATGACTTACAGTCCTCAAAGACGCACACAATCTCAACTGGATTATCCTAGACAGCTAGTCTCTTTTCTTTTCTCTTACTTTTTGTCTTTGTCTGGCCTTATGTATTGCTTGTACATAACGGAACTGCATACCATGACCGTAAAGATTAATACGTACAGTACATGGTTTTCAGAACTGTACCTTCAGATAAAGGCAAGGCCAATTGGCTTTCTTGGGGCTGTCACGAGAATGATAAACCCTAGAGTCGGCTTACTCCAGATTATTTAATCATCAAAGTCCCTGGGTGGACTTGAACCACCATCCTTTCAGTAACAGCCGACTGCGCTGACCAATTGCGCCACAGAGACTGCACCTGTCTGATATTTTATGAGCGGGAGCTCCACTCTTAAGCCACAAGCATTGCTTATGGCTTTTTGAGGTGAGCTGCACATGTCTGCTTATCAGGCTATTTTCCTGTTACTCAGAAATTGGGGAAGCTGACTCATTGGAAATGTAGAAGCTGGACGTGCATTGTATTTTTCTTACATGTCAATTGGATTCTGACTTTGAATTCAAATATTTGGCATCCAGACAAATTGGGAACTGATGATGTATAGTCATATGCTGGTGGTTCTTGGTCACAGCAAACAAGCTTGATCATTGACATACAGTTGCACGCCATGTATCACAAAACTGTTGGGGGGGGCCTTATGTATGCTTGGATTACATCAAGTGACCTGCATATCAGAATCAGAATCAGAATCAGAATCAGCTTTATTCGCCAGGTATGAGGACACATACGAGGAATTTTTTGGTGTTGCTCACACTGTGCTTACACACAAAACACAAAACAACCAAAACAACAAAAATATAACACTAGTCTATACACACAATATATACATACTCTAAAAGAACAATACAGAGGCCGTCAGAGATGGCAAAAGTACTCACTGCCCGTGCTCAAGTAGAAGAAGAGATAATGTGTTAACAAATACTCTGGTAAAAGTAGAAGTACTGATTTAACTCTTTACTTATGTGTTTTTACACTTGTTTTTGTACAGACTTAACAACTTTAAAGGCTATTGTCACCGTTTGACAAGAGCCCGCTTCCAGTCTCTATGCTAAGCTAAACTTGTTGCGCTGGCTGTAGGCCTTATTTTATCATTATCATTACTTTAACGTGGTTTTAAGTACATCATGTTTGGTGCAGCCCAAGTTACTTTAGCATTGTATATTAAGTGTCCCATCTCAAAAATAAAGTTTTCCAAGGGGATTTGTTCCAGTATGGAAGTAGGCCATCACTTTGTGCCAGACTCCGGCCAGAACATCGGCATGAGGTTGGAACAACGTACGCAACGCTGCAGGTAAAAGATAACATGAAACCTTGATAATGCAGGGGGGCGATAGAGAGATCTAAAAACCAGGCGCTTAACTGAATAAATGATCAAAGCAAGATCAGTGTGGAAGGATTGAGAGGAGGAGGGATGGTTGAGGGGGGGTGTGGGAGAGAGTTGGGTGTTGTATCCGTGTCCTCAGTTCTCTTCTGTCATTAGACTCTTCTATTGGTGACAAGTCACCTGTGTCCAAGAAGGAGGGGCGGGTGGTTAGAACATTGCTGCCACTGAACACTGGCTCTGACTAATGTTGAAGAGCCATTATGCCTTATTCAACGTCAGGACAAGAGCTCAGTGCACACACTATAGGCTCCAACCTCTGTCAATAGGTGCCAGTTCTATGGAAATCTATTTTCTTTGCTGATCATAACTCTCGCTGCAGCACGTGAAGTGTTATATCTTGGGTTGTAAATGCCAATTAACACATTATTTTTTTCCTTTCCTTTCCTTTCCTTTGAGCACCTTTTCCCACTATCTATGCTCTTCTTCCTCTCTTGTCTTCATTACAGGGACTGCAGGTGCCCAGATGCTTAGCTGGGCTGCATCATGGAAGACACAGGGTAAAAATTCACATCATAGCACACTGATGTGAACAACAAAACAAAACACAACAGACCTGTAAAATAATCTCTCTCTGTTTGTTGACAAAATTAAACAGCAAGACTGTTTCTTGTCGCTGCAATTTGTTCTGTTCATTTTGCTTAATTAGACAATTAAACACGGTAACAGAGGGATGCTTTGACTTTTACTCACAATCTCAATCACAGCTTGTATTTGATGCGTTGAAACATCAGACACAGCATGCCCACCACCTTGAAAGAATTACAAAATTAATTAAAAGTATTACTACACAGAATGTGATTTTTTAATGTGATTTGGCTCTCCTAAACAGAGGGAACCATACAGATTTGAATTATTCATATGAGTTATATCCTACTACAGATGGTAACATTTATGTCAGATTGCAAAGTGGTGGCACAGACACCCACATTCCTTACTGGCAGAAAGTTTGAGCAGTTTTTAATTTTTTGTCATGTCCTGGTCTCGATCTGTGTGTGTGCGTGCGTGTGTTGTGCGCGCGCGTGCGTGTGCGAATGCAGATACTATCTACCCAGAAAGTTTTTCGCTGCAGCGTTGATGAGTACATCCAGTTCTTGCTCCAGGGGGGCGGGAGCTGCCTCTCAATAAGCCGAACAAGGTGAGGGCCATGTGGGGCCTCTGAGCATCATTCATAGACTAATTAATATTCTCAAGTCAAATGTTTGGGAAAACACATACTAACATGAACATAGAAGGGCCATGTCGGGCCTCTGAGCATCACTTATAGACCAAGTATTATTCTCAAGTCAATCTTTTTATTGGAAAACAGATACTTACATGACCATAGAATATTTTAGTTTTCTCCTTTTAAGAAATGCATATTAGTTCTCCATACTTCCAGCCAACAATCTCCTATATTACTGACACATTTCATCTCTCCTCCATCTGTACAGGCTTAGCAATATACTTAAATTAAAAGTAAAAGTAGCCTTATGAATGACAAAGCTCCCTGGACCAGACACATGTACTAGAGAGCACACTGAGAAACTACAGTGGACATGGAGAAAAGACTCTTTATTCTTTATTCTTTATAGCCATTGCCTACATTTTAAATGGCGTCTGCCAATAGGCCTAAAACATATAAACATATAGCCTATATATATTGACAGAGACTGGGACTCCAGGTTAATAAGATTCTGACCAAGTAGCAAGATATGAATTCAGTGTGATTTTGTGAGAAGTCTGTGTATGTTCCAATTTAATTAGATTAATTTTGTAATGGTAACTCCAGGGAAATTATTTGAAATTTAGTGAGGACTAGATTAGACTGGATTTAAAGCTAATTGTGGTTTCCAACTTCGGCCCAGGTGTGTCTGTTAAAACACAGACGGAGACAACTTCTCTCTGTTGATTATTACAATCAATCATCAGTATAAACATGGGGGGGGGGGGGGGCAGCTCTGCTATGAATGTGTGTGTGGTAATAAATGAAATAACAACATTGTAAAGGCTACCATACACATGTATAGGAATCATATATGCTAGTAAATAATAACAATAAACCAACTACTAATTACATTATCTTAATGAGCAAGGACGTTCAACAATCGCCATTATATCGAATCAACAGCCAGGTGTAACCTAGCAACAGTAGAAGAACGTAAACAAGCTAACTTTTAAATGTACCAGAACTACAGACCAACACAACAACAGGCTTACATGAACTGACAACATCATTTATATGACTTACAGTTCTCAAAGACGCACACACATTCTCAGCTGATTATCCTCCAGACAGCTAGTCTCTTTTCTTTTACTCTCATTTTGTCTCCGTGTGCCGTGCGCGCCTGCTCATGGTGTGAGGCGCATGTCCGCGCTATTCTCCGACATGGACTCCAAATCACACCTGATAGACAACCTTTAGTACAAAACTAAAGTAACAAGCCAATTTTGTAAAATGTAGGGAGTAGAAAGTACCGATATTCGAGTAGAAGTAAAAAGTCGCCCAAAAATAAATAGTAAAGTAAAAATACCAGAAAATTCAACTGGAGTACAGTAATGAAGTATTTGTGTTTTGTTACTTCCATCTCTGATGACCGTAAAGATTAATATGTACATGGTTTGCAGAACTGTACCTTCTAATAGAGGTAAGGCCACTTGGGTTATCTTTGGGCTGCTCTATGGTCTTCTGCAAAATGATAAATCCCAGAGTTGGCTCACTACCGGATTATTTAAGCAACAAACGTCCCTGGGTGGACTTGAACCACCATCCTTTCGGTTAACAGCCGACTGCGCTGACCTATTGCGCCACAGAGACTGCGCCTGTCTGATGTTTTATGAATGGGAGTTCGATCTTTAAGCCATAACATTTGCTTTATGGCTTTTTGAGGTTGAGCTGCACATGTATGCTTATCAGGCTATTTTCCTGTTACTTAGAAATTGGGGAAGCTGACTCATGTGGAAATGTAGAAGCTGGACGTGCATTGCATTTTTCTTACATGTCAATTGGATTCTGACTTTGAATTCAAATATTTGGCATCCAAGAAAATTCTGGAACTGATGATGCATCAGTCATTTTGCTGGTGGTTTCTTGGTCACAGCAACCAGCTTGATCATTGACATACAGTTGCACGCCACCTATCACTAAACTGTTGGGTGGGGCCTTATGTATTTGCTTGTATTACATAAAGTGACCTGCATACCAATGACTGCAAGATTAATATGTACATGGTTTGCAGAACTGTACCTTCTGATATAAGGCGCTTGGGTTATCTTTGCGCTCATAGATCCTAGAGTTGGATTACTCCAGTTTATTAAGCAACAATCGTCTTTGGGTGGACTTGAACCACCATCCTTTCACTTAACAGCCGACTGCGCTGATCTATTGCGCCACAGAGACTGCGCCTGGCTGATGTTTTATGAGCGCCAGCTTGATCTTTAAGCCACGAGCATTAATTTATGGCTTTTTGAGGTTGAGCTGCACATGTATGCTTATCAGGCTATTTTCCTGTTACTCAGAAATTGGAGAAGCTGCCTCTATGGTCTTCTGCAGAAGGATAAATCCCAGAGTTGGCTCACTCCAGGGAGCTCGATCTTTAAGCCACAAGCATTTGCTTTATGTGAGCTTTGCTAACTGTGAGAAACTGTCACAAACGCAGATGCGAGGTGATGCAGCGGCGTCTAGAAGCTGAGGAGACAGGCTTAATTGCGGGTGGTGGAACATGTCTATGTCTGTGGATCCTCATGGAGGCAGCTTAATTGATTGTTATGTTCCCTTATTTGTGCGATATAACAGAGATCTAATGTTTTATCAAACCGGGTTGGGAGAGTAACCTTTCTGGTTACTTCCCGAAAAATAAAGCAAGTAACGTCACTCAAAGAATGTTACTGGCTGGGAACCAAAGCCATATCAACTGCAACACATCTGGGCATTGAGAATGAAAATAAATGCTCAGTGGCTTCCAGTAACTATTTGATATTATAGTATTGTCCATGAAGGCACATCTGCCGTTTGTCATAATGAGATGTGTGACCACAATAAAGAGCCCCTCTCGTTGTTGGCAGGATTCAAACCTGCGAGGGGAGACCCCAATGGATTTCAAGTCCATCGCCTTAACCACTCGGCCACAACAACCTGAAATATAGTGTAATACTGATTTGCACTAATATTTACACTGACTCACGAAAAAAACACGAGTAAAATTAAAAAACACTGCATAAACTTTGCTACCGTGTGTTTATTTAAATATGGGTACACTTTACATGTAGGTGTATACTTTACTGCAAATTAAACTGAGATGTCAGGGTTTCAATCTCCACCTGTGAAAAGTGCTGCTTCTTAGCCGGATTACGTCTGGCCATGTCGTAAATAGTAGGGGCGAGGACTCAAAACCGAGAATATATTGGGGCGTGATATTTTAATTGTTGTGATTGTTGTGTGCCTTTAATATCACACATGTAGATATAATGAAAGAAACTGCCTAGCAAACTCTTTTGAAGGTTCCATGGTGTAATGGTTAGCACTCTGGACTCTGAATCCAGCGATCTGAGTTCAAATCTCGGTGGAACCTGTTTTTAAGCCACAGCATAGGTGAAAACATTCAACCTTTCAACTTTCCACATCTAGTTTAAAGTAAGCTTATGTTGGTGGGGGCATGTTGAGGAGTCACCTGGTTGTTAATGTAATCTGAAGGAGCTCCAAATTTGACAGTATTGACTGGAAGTGATAGGCTTTGAGTTGCATGGGGGAAACAAACTTTGTATTCAGTCTCATAATCACCATAAAAATAAGCTATCATTGAAATTTGAACTTGTGTTGCTGCAGTCAGAGTATACAGTGTTCATCCTGAATGGGCCAGTATAGAGCATCAGAATTGCTTGTTGATGGTCTATTAGCTTTGGAACCCCCCTTTCCCCACAGCTTTCAACTGTCAGATATGGGTGGGGAGTGGGCACTGTGTCAAACCCTTTCTGTGTAAAAAACTAAAGAAGTCTCTTGGATGAGAGACAAAACTTCTGCGGAGGACCTTTTACCAAGTCCAATGTCCCTTGGCCTAGTTGTGCACTTTTGGGGTAATAGCATGGATCAAGAACCAAAACGGACACATCTGGACTCATTGTGGGAATTGTACGGCAATATATGACACGTTTAGACCATGAAGACAGTTATCAGTTTATTTCCCATCTGGCAGGTTTATTTGTGGACTCAGTTGGACATTTTGAAGATAATTGCACAATGTTGACCCAATTGTCAGTCTATTTCCCATGGCAGGGACATTTCTGGATTCAGGTGGACATTGTTGACAGAAACATTGGTGGATCTTGATTCCCACCATAGGATTTGGCCTGTATTGCACATTCCCTTCACATCACACGCAATGCCATGCCATTGTCAAGCACATTGCCACAATGGTGACTTTCTTCCATGTCTCCATGAACACCCATATATTTGGACTGACAGTTGAGAAACCTTCCCTTGTTAACTATGACATGGATGACTGAGAACCTACAATAGAGTGACATGTTTAATTCACTATCTTATAATTTTTTAAACAGGTCCTACTGAACATCTGTTGGATCAGTCAGGATGGCCGAGCGGTCCAAGGCGCTGCGTTCAGGTCGCAGTCTCCACTGGAGGCGTGGGTTAAAATCCCACTTCTGACAACCAGTGTTTTCATCTGGAACTAATGTCTGACACATGATATCGCGATTAAAGAATTGATCAGTTCTTTGTATGTAAGAGGACATGAATGTGCCCAAGAAACGCAATTGCAAGTGCAGCGTTTTGTGAGCATCTTTATTGTCAACAGATGTAAAGTTACCATGTGTTTGTACACAGTAGACATATCTACTGCTGTATTCACTGTCTGTGGCAAGTCCTTCAAAACCTGTTCTTGACTTGCTTCTTCCCACATCCTCTGAACGCTTAGCTAACTAAATGACTTAAGTTGGCAAGCAATTGTTGCTTTTTCATCTTCATTGTGACTGTTGTGTGCCTTCAATAGCATACATGTGGATATTATGAAAGAAACTTCCAGGCAAACCCTTGCAACACTTTTAAGGGTTCATGGTGTAATGGTTAGCACTCTGGACTTTGACTCCAGCGATCTGAGTTCAAATCTCAGTGGAACCTGATTTTAAGTTGCATGTATGCATTGGCTTAAGTTAAGTGTAGTATTTTGTTTGTGTTGTAGTATCTTGTTTGTGTTGTAGTATCTATAGAGATTTGTGGTGTAGTATGGAACCATTGTCCTGTCTTTATGTATTATGAAACTTATTGCCGTCTGTCTTGGCAGGATCCCTGGAAGAAGAGTTACTGTAGCTCAATGGGATTGTTCCTGGTTAAATAAAGGTTAAATAAAAATAAAATGAATCTGTAATATGTCCAAACATTCCTCTCTTCATTACCGACATACTGGAAGTCGGCCATGTTTAGTTGGATGCTCTCCAGTTGTTGTTTGGTAGATTACATTATATTTTCCTACTTTGGGGACTTTTCATTTCATATTCTTTGTCTGACATTTTCTATTCCCTGTTTGTTTTTTCTGTGACTGCATATGGTTTTAAATCTGTTGGAGTTTCTTCAGACTAAAGCAAAGACACTGATGATGTCATCCAAAAGAAACATAAAGGACAGCAACCTGTTTCCAGAGGACACTAAAGAATGACGGAGCAGCAGGAAACAGAGCAGCTCAAATAGCAAACAGCTGATTTATTCATCTGACTCGTAGAATAACGCCAATGATTGACTTGTTTTAAATGTCTGGGAATGTGGAACAGCTCCATGGTGACTACCTGAAATAAAACAAGGCCACATGCTGATTATTGGGGACTTGATTTGATGGATTTATTCTTCCTGTTGTGTCTCTGTTTAAACTCCTAATTTAAAGGTAAAGTCAGGGTCCACTAAAGGTTGTGTTGTTGTTGCTGACAGACTCAGATCATTATTCTAAGTGTGTGACAACATTATGGGATGGATCCCTGCAGAGATAGACCTGTTAGTTAAAGAGGAACATCCTTTTAGTTTAGATCCTTTAGTTTCCAACCAGACCAGATCGGTGATTGTAGGAACAGTGGAAAGATGAACCAAGACGGCTTTTCATATATATATTTCTTTTTCTTTTGACTATAGTTGTGTTTGTTATTAACAGAAATCAACCTGTTGACAAGAAGCTTCTTTTTTCATGTTCAGGAGAAGGCCTGTTTCCAGCCAGACTATGAATTGATTCATGAAATCCCTGTTATTAATATCTAGTCAGTCCCATATGGTCTAGTGCAGGGGTCGGCAACCTTTACCACTCAAAGAGCCATTTGGACCAGTTTCACACAGTAAAGAAAACACTGGGAGCCACAAAACCCTTTTAAAATTTAAAATGAAATAACACTGTATATAACACATTTGTGCTATGTATAAACAAACTAAACTGTGTTACATTTATGAAATCAATGAACGACTGCAGAGAAAATGAAATAACATTTCTGCATGCAACAAATCATTTTTAACTCCGAAAAAAAACAAAAAACGTTGGGTTAACGGTTTGGTAAAATAGGGCTAGCACTGTCAACTTGGCTAAAATGGCAAAAAGGTCCTCAGGGTAAAGGACACACAGGGCAGCGCATCCTTTACCCTGAAGAGCTGTGTTCAGGTGTTCAGGTGTGCTGTCATGTCTACGAGACCCAGCCACTCTGGTTGTTCCCGGCTCGTCCAGTAACGAACGGAACTGACGGGGAATTAAACCTTTCGCCATTAATTTGCTCAGAATCTGAATGACAACATTCATGACTTCTGTGCATTCCGGAGGAAATGTTTGAGCACACAGGTCTTCTTGGTGCAGGATGCAGTGAAAAGTCAGCAACTTCCTGTCCAGCAACTTCTGCAGCAAAGCCACAAAGCCGTTGTGCGCGCCTGTCATACTCGGTGCTCCGTCTGTACCACTGACACCGGGGGGGGTTATTCCTCTTGCTCTTAAACAATTCAAGACAGCCTCACAGACCCCCCCCCCCCCCATGTTTGGCCTTTAAGTGGTATCAACTGGATCATTTTTACTTGTGGCCCAGTTGAGTTTACATACTGGCAGAACAGCGCAATTTGTTCAATATCACCTTAGTCTTTAGATTCATCACAGGCAGTTGAGGAGGCCACAGGCCACAGCTGAAATGATGTCTTTAATTTGCTGTACAAACTAAAATAAAATACATTTTAATTAAATATTCATTAAGTATTTTTAAAAGCTGAGCCGCATCAGAGGGATCAAAGAGCCGCATGCGGCTCCGGAACCGCAGGTTGCCAACCCCTGACTTAACTGTACTAAAATGGCCCCCACAGTCACCAGATCTCAGCCCAATAGAGCATCTTTGGGATGTGGTGGAACGGGAGCTTCGTGCCCTGGATGTGCATCCCAAAAATCTCCATTAACTGCAAGATGCTATCCTATCAATATGGGCCAACATTTCTAAAGAATGCTTTCAGCACCTTGTTGAATCATAAAGTTTATAGTAAGGGCATAGAATTGAATATTCCCAGAAATGCTTGTTACTAACCTAGCTCTGGGGAGTCACTCCCCGGAGTCCTCATGTTCTTTTTTCCCCAGCATGTTCCCTTGGATCAGAGAGGCTCCGAAATCAGGGTAGCAGCTGTCGCCATGGTCCCGCTACACGTTTTGCGATGCCATGTTCATCTGCTACACTCTGTGGTGCCCTGCTACGTCCTGCTGTGCCTTGTAATGCCGCACAGTGCCCTGCTATGCCATGAACTACTACAAAGAACTGCTACAAACTACTATTTTTTCTAAACCCAACAGGCCCGTCAGACTCCACCTACCAACAAAGGTAACCACATGGTGGAGGCCCAGCCATTGTTTTGATGCACCATAGTCTTATTCCACATAAAGTGTGTGGGGGTATAGCTCAGTGGTAGAGCATTTGACTGCAGATCAAGAGGTCCCCAGTTCAAATCTGGGTGCCCCCTGCAAGAATGTTTCTACCCTATCATATATATGATAGTTCTTGTTGTTGATGATACTTGAAAAAAGCATGCATGTAACTAATGTTGCTTCTTTCCAGAAACCCTTGTGCTTTCTCCCTTGTCAGGTTTCCTTGGATTGTGGTGGCACCTGAGTAGTGGATGCAGCTGCTGCCATGGTCCTGCTAGACGCCCTGCACTATTACTGCTACTATTATTAGTAATAGTTCTTTCTACCTTTACTGCTGCCATAATTACCACCGGTCATCTTTTCAATCCATTCTCTCTCTCTCTCTCTCTCTCTCTCTCTCTCTCTCACCCTCTCCCCCAACTGGTTGTGTCAGATGACTGCCCACCATGAGCCAGTTTTAGTTTGAGGTTTCTGCCTGTTAAAAAGACATTTTTCCTCGTACAGTGAGGAAAATAAGTATTTGAACACCCTGCTATTTTGCAAGTTCTCCCACTTCTCAAATAAATAGCTGATTTAATAGCTGCTACCAGCTGGTCTAAAGCTGATATAGTTAGCCCAAAGAAACAAGCAGAAAGCTGCTACCAGCCAGGCTAAAGCTAATACAGTTAGCTCAAAGAAACAAGCAGAAAGCTGCTACCAGCCAGGCAGGTCCTGCACTTGATATGGCGTTGCTGCACACGCCAGATTGCTCCATGCGCACCTGGTCCTGCAGTGGCAACCCCATGAGGTCCTTCCGGTTTGCCACTCCTAGCTCCTGCAGCCGCCGCTCAATGAGGCTGATGGTGGCCTCCTTTGGTCTGGCCACTCCCCAAACTTTGTCTGCAGCTTGCTGGACCCCTCACTGACGCAGAAGCCACAGTCCACATACAGCAGCAGTGTGGGTGCAATGGCTGACTGGTGATAGAAGCTGGACGTGCGTTGTCTTGTTCTTACATGTCAATTGGATTCTGACTTTGAATTCAAATATTTGGCATCCAAGAAAATTTTGGAACTGATGATGTATCAGTCATTTTTTTGGTGGTTTCTTGGTCACAGCAACAAGCTTGATCATTGACATATAGTTGCACGCCACGTATCACAAAACTGTTGGGGGGGGCCTTATGTATTTGCTTGTATTACATCAAGTGACCTGCATACCAATGGCCGCAAAGATTAATTTTTGCCGAACTGTACTTGCTAATAGAGGTAAGGAAAAAAAGAGTGATGAAAAGAGGAAATAGGGAGAGGAGTGCCGGATCTGTTATTGTTTTTAGGAAGCAGATTTACAGCTATACACTTTGCAAATCAGTGTTTCACCCTGGCTGCCATCTAAAGATGCCATTTGAACCTCCAGAAACTTGCTGGTAAGAAAGCACATGCAGATCCCCCCCCCCCCGTGGCTGTGATCAGGATGGCTGCAGTATCTAAGTAGTATATGTTTTATGATTGTACTTTTGTTTTTGAATGGTACATGAACATATTTTAAAGAGTAGTTTTATATGCTGTGAATTTTGACAAACTGTTTTGATCACTTGAGGTATTTCCGTGTAGTCTTTCTTCTTGGACAGTTACCTTGCAATCTAAAACTGTATATCCTATTGTCTCTAGAACAATAGTTGGCAGTTGGAGGAGTAATGGCTCTTTACAGTGAATATGCAAAAGAGTTGTTCGCAAGTTCAGCCCAGGTAGATGCTCAGCCCATATTCACACAGACCTAAACCTATTCACTTAATGCTGGTTACAATATTCTAATAATCAACGATGCCAGAGAAAAATGACAAAGAGTGATAACATTTTTTACTGGCATTTTTTTATAAAGTATTGGCTTTTGTCTTGCAAAAGTTTATTTCCAATAACATTAACAAGCATACTGTTAGTTACGGTCCCTGTGCATCTCACAATGCTGTTAATAGTTGCATGCAGGTAGTGTGGCCGAGTGGTCTAAGGTGCTGGATCAAGGCTCCAGTCTCTCTGGAGGTGTGGGTTCAAATCCCACCACTGCCATCTGCAAATACTACATTGCTGGAAGGCAACCAATGTGATGACTTGTAGTTCAGATGACGGCATTCCTTATGACATAGCTTGGTAAAATACCAAAAGTCATTAGAGGAAACTTGGTAGACTCCTTGCTGACTCTGCTGTTAAAATCTGTACTCTGCCCTGGCTATAATGACCACCCAATCGTAGGTGTTTAATGTGAAATACTCATTCATTGCCAAAATTGACGGGGCGCGTGTCGGCCGTCACGGTATGCTACCTATACCATCCAAAGACTGAGACTGCAGGGATTTGTTATATATCTGCATATGTTTAACGTGTTCATATGTTTCTTTAATTTTCACAATGTTTAAAATCATCAGTTAACCTAGCCATTCTCCATTTCCCCACAGTAATCTCGTAGCTTTCTTGTGCAGACATTTTAACATCTAAAACTACGGTGATTTACATGCTACTGCTACATTCATCAATCCGTCATTCTGTTTAAAACTATACCATACTTCACAAACATTATCTATTCACAATAACCACGCAATACTCACATCTCCGACAACTATGTGTCTGTTTATTTAGTTTCAAAGTGTAACACAGGTTAAACATTAGTCATTTCAGATTTGTCTTACCGGCATCTTCTCTTTTCTGTTTTAAAAGGAAGTTTGCCGTGCACACCAGGTTTATAAGACGGTAAGACTTCCCGGGTGACAGGAAGTGACCCGTATTTTAAATGATAAAAATTGTAACCCTCATAATAGCTTGTGGTGTGTTTGAACGTGGTTAATTATATCACCATCTTATCACAACAGCCATGCTTGTGTCCATGCTTGTGTCTTTGTCATGCAAATACTCTGGAAGTCTACTTATTAAGAGTATGCGTTGTTGGAATTTAAAATGTTATATGTGCTTAAACATTGTGGGTGATTGCATTATACATTCAAGTCAAAAGGTAAAAGCATTATTTCAGCATAAATGAAGACATGTTGGTCATGCATTAAGTTTGTTGTCATAAGTATATAGTTTGTTGTTTGTTGTTTGTTACATTAAGATGTTTTGCAATACTTCTGTTTTATAAGATAAGATGTTCTGTTACATTTTGTTATAATACAGCTCTACAAATGTGTCAGAAGTTGAATCGATGATGTTCTTCTTCATGGCCCACTGACCTTTTGCTTTGCCAGTCCTGAACTGAGGGTCATAAACTTTAAGTCACATTCCAATTGAAAGATAACGAATAGGCACACACACACACCACTGTGGCCAAGAGACCCCACCCTTTGTGAATAAGACCAGGGGGTCCAGGAGCAGAGAGTCAGACAGATTTGGGGTTGAGCCGTGTTAGGTTGACTCTGTATTTGTCTCTAGGATATCCTATGTAATAAAATGGATTCACACATCCACATCTGAGATTTTGACTACTAATTGAATGAACCCTGAGAATGGAGCAGGATTTAGCTCCAACACAAGATAAAGCCATACAAAAGTGTGCAGCAGATTTGCACTTTTGATTGGCAGAAAAACAGCAAGGACAAAATATTGGCCCTGTGACAGTGTGGGAATAGGTGAGACGCCTATGAGTTGAAATTATTTTTGGTGGGCTTTGCTGTTTGGCTAAGCCTTTTGTACATGTGAAAAACAAATATGCTCTCCAAAAGGAAACTCAGATTCTTAAACGTAGCCAAAATGTGACAGCATGGGAATATTGCACGTGGCAGGAGCTTGACCAATTGGGAAAACCACAATTGCCGTCTTTAACTAAAACTTTTTGTGCTTCCCCATGAAGCGCTTGGACGGGGGTGCTAAGCAGCAGCTGTTATGTCCATTTCAAATTACTGGACCGTGACAACTGAGAACCGTCGGGGAGGTCGCATCTGACAGCATAGAGGTGGTGGTCATCGCTTCTCGGCCTTTTGGCTAAGATCAGTGTAGTATCTGTTCTTATCAGTTTAATATCTGATATGTCCTCTATCAGGGACAACATATTAAATGGATTTTTAGCAATGGGAGTTGAAAAAGGGGCTTGCTTCATTCACTCCACGCATCGACCCGGTATTGCAGCATCGCTGGGAACGGTGCACCATCTTCTGTCTTGTGGAAAAACAATTAACGATGCACGTTGAGCTGCCCGTTGCCAAAACTGTCAATGGACCTGAAGAGCAATTGATATGAGTTGATCAAAAATTGTTATATTTATTGCTGATTGAAAACTATTTACATGACAGCATCGAGCTTCAGATCAATGGTGTTGTCATGGTAACAAACAAACTATATACAGAACGTTTTGCAACAATTAATACAACACATGCTGTTGCAATTATGAAGTAAATGTAATGAAAAGAGTTTTCATATCAATATAACTTTCTTTTTTAACTTTTTATTTTTTTATGATCAGTGTGATTTTTTTTTTTTTTTGGTTCTTTTTTATTTTTTTATTTCCACACAGGTATATGTGTGTGTGTGTGTGTGTGTGTGTGTGTGTGTGTGTGTGTGGAGTGTTTGTGTGTGTGGTGAGAGAGAGAGAGACACAGAGAGAGAGGGGGCGGGGGGGGGGGCAGCTGACAGTAAAAAAAAAAAAAATCTCCGATGGCAGAGACGCAACTGGAGCGCATTTAAAACAAGCAGCATGTCTGAAACCCACGTCACAGAATCTACTGGTTACTATGTAAGGACTGCAAACCCCACGTTCCACCAGAAAATCTAGGTTACTATGTAAGGACTGCAAAACCCCACGTTCACCAGAAATCTACTGGTTATATGTAAGGATACAAACCCACGTTCCCAGAAATCTACTGGGTTTATGTAAGGACTACAAACCGAAAGTTAAAAACAAACCTGAAGCTGAAGAAAACCTAAACGTTAACGGAACAGATCCGCAGACCGAATTGACTGAAGGAGCAGGATCCGGAGAGAGCGAGAGAGGGGAGAGCGAGGAGAGAGAGCGCATTTCTC